>NC_080066.1:172670529-172761510 GCF_949987535.1 Balaenoptera acutorostrata
GCCTCTCTTGTTGCGGAGCAGAGGCTCCAGACTCTCAGGCTCAGTAGTTGTGGCTCCCAGGCCCAGTTGCTCCGCGGCATGTGGGATCTTCCCAGACCAGGGCTCGAACCCGTGTCCCCTGCATTGGCAGGCAGATTCTCAACCACTGTGCCACCAGGGAAGCCCTGTGGTGTTTTTAATGTCACATGTGGTCTGATGGTACCAATCTCTACTGTTCCATAGGTTGTCTTTCTAGCTGTCTTCTAGTGACAGGAAATTCAGAGAAACCAATAGGCCTGTTTCTCCAGGAGGGGGATGTCCCTCATGCCCTGAATCCTGCCAGGAAAGTAGATTGGATACCATGTGACGTGGAAGAGGGGCTCCTGCAACCTTGCTGTGAAAACCTCTCCCCTCTGTGTCCCATGGACAGTGTCACCCAGTATCCCAGGGGAAACTGGAGCAGTTTTTGCTGAGCTGTTTGGGGCTGTTGTCCTAAAGCTAAGCAGGGGTGGGGGTGGGGGACAGACAGGTCCTAGGTCTGGTCCCTCATGTCCTTGTATTGCACGAGGGACAAAGCCTCATTTCCCAGGACATTCAAGCATATTCCAAGCAGAGGCCTCTTCCACCCCTGATTCTGCCCCTTCTTTCATTTCCTGCCCCTCCTTTTCCCCCCAGCTTCACACTGAGATTCTCACTTTCCCCTTTTTTCTCCGTATTCATTCTTTCATTCAAAACACATTTACTGGGACTTCCCTGGCGGTCCAGTGGTTAGGACTTCGCCTTCCAATGCAGGGAGTGTGGGTTCGATCCCTGGTCGGGGAGATAAGATCCCACATGCCTCACGGTCAGAAAACCAAAACATAAAACAGAAGAAATAGTGTAATAAATTCATTAAAGACTTTAAAAATGGTCCACATCAAAAAAAATCTTTAAAAAAAAATATTTACTGAGCTCCTGACCCAGGGGAAGAAGACAGGCAAATCTACACTTTTCATGAGACTTATTCCACTAGGGGTAAGGAACAGAAAGAAGTAAGTGTAATAATAGCACCTATATTGTGAGTGCCTATGTGCGTCCAAACTAAGGCACATCAAGGGTAATTCACTTGCCAAAGGTCACAACTAAGGATTCCAACCCAGGCACTGGTCAGAGATCATGCTGTTAACCAGCAACCCATACTGCCTCCTTGGTTATTACAGATATGAGATTAGGGCTCTGTGCCATTTGTCAGCCAAGGTAAAATGTTTTGTGCTATGAATTTGTAAATCATGGCAGGCAGGGGAAGGACAATCTCATACAAAATAAAGTTCACAAGAATTGCAGTCGAGTTTTATAAAAGGAGGACTATGGATTTCTCACATATCCAAGAAGGGATTTTGAGAGGGAAAATAATGCTCCCGCGGAAGACTCACCCACGCAGGCCTCACCCTTGCATTAGCGTGCAAAGGTGAGTTCTACCTGGCACCAAGCCTGGGAAGAGATAGACTCACTTCCTCCTTGGACCTTTGGGCTTAGACGTCATCCAGCATGGAGGGGATGGAAAAAGATATGCCATGCAAATGGAAATCAGAAGAAAGCTGGAGTAGCAATTCTCATATCAGACAAAATAGACTTTAAAATAAAGACTCTTCACTGCATAATGACCGAGGGATCAATCCTAGACGAAGATATAACAATTGAAGATATAACAATTGAAGAACATTAACCTCTTTTCATTTGACTCTGGATTTCTCTTAATTTCTATACTACTTCACTTTCCTGGTTCTTTCTGCATGTTAGAGATCCTAAACCATAAACTGGTATTCATAACATTTCTTTCACATGAAGTACCTGTTATCTCATCTGCCAAACCCATTTAAAATGGACTAGTGGAAATTGCCTCAGAAGCCAAACAGATTGCACCTGTGTACAAGGGACCAGGTGTCTCTGAAGGGCTCCTAGATCTTTTGTATTCTTGCTGGCACGGTGTCAGGCTGGCCAGGCTGGTGAGTGGCTAACAGTTCAGATTTTAGGTGATCTAATCCTTAACTTGATAGATGCTGGGTGTAATCTACAGATTCTGCATAGAAATTAGCACTTACCCCTGGGGAGAGCCCCTACCAGCTGTCAAGTGCTTTACCAAATAGCTCTATACCCAAGAATGCGGCTTCTGGGTGAGGGAACAGTCGTAGTCATTTTACATGGGGTTAGAGAGAAGTCTTGGATGATGAAAGATTTTAGCTAACCTACACGCTATAGGTAAACATTTCCAAAAACATTGCATAACCTGAATACAGAGTGAATTGTTTTCCAGTAAATACTGGCTTCAGCATTTTTCAAAAATCAAGGAATGGTATATTTTATAGAATGGGAAAACTAAGAAATGAAATTTGACCTGTTGTAAAACTAGGCTTTAGTGCTGTTGAATTTCAATAATGGGCATACAGGGTACATTAGGAGTAAATGTGAAAGAATAGGGTCATGATGGAATCTGATACAGGGTGGAAAACATTTCTCTTAACCAGAAACACTGGGCCCTAAGAAGTTGTCTTAGGGTCAACCACATGAATTTAACATACAAAAATGGCAATTTAATTTGGTTCAAACATACATTTCAAACTTTTGTCTTTTCCTTGTAAAGAATAAAGTTCAGTTCACGGTATACCAGAGTTAAAATTGCACAGATGTCAGTATTCCAATAGAGAAAAATCATTTTTTTTAAAAAGCAAAAAAATAAAATTTCAGTTCAGGTAGTCAGATATTCTTTTATAGTCTTACTACTTTAGGGAACAAACCCTTCCTAGGTATAAAAATCTGGAAAAAAATGCCATAGTTGCCACCCTATTAATAACTAGTTTCCATGCCCCATATTTGTTGGAGAACCTACTTTGTGATGTTTAAATTTTTACCTTAAGGTGCCTCAATTTCCCATTTATTAAAATGGCTGTATTGCCTCTAGAATTAAAGCTGAAGGGGAAAAGCAATTTTTAGCGATTCCCCTTATTCTACCAACTTGTTCTTGAAGCTACAGTCATGCCCAATGTTCCTACCCCCAATTTTTTTTTTTTTAAAACCTTCGACCGGGCTTCCCTGGTGGCGCAGTGGTTGAGAATCTGCCTGCTAATGCAGGGGGACACGGGTTCGAGCCCTGGTCTGGGAAGATCCCACATGCCGCGGAGCAACTAAGCCCGTGAGCCACAATTACTGAGCCTGCGCGTCTGGAGCCTGTGCTCCGCAACAAGAGAGGCCGTGATAGTGAGAGGCCCCCGCTCGCCGCAACTAGAGAAAGCCCTCGCACAGAAACGAAGACCCAACACAGCCAAAAATAAATAAATAGATAAATAAATTTAAAAAAAAAATAATGCTTGTAATTCTGCTGGCAATGATTTATCAAGTATTTTTTCCCTTGGCTTGACGACCTGAAGGAAGGAATGGAGAATTCGCCGCCTAGTCTGTGGCTGAGATGGAGCTCTGAACAAACCAGCAATCTCCCAGCACCAAATGATATTAGGGCCACTTGATTACAAATGACTATGCTAATGTACTGCTGTTTCCGTCCCCAAACCACGGAATGAAACATCTCTCTATGACAAAGAGGACTTACTTGATTCTTCTCCTGGACCAGAGGATAAGAACGGTGACCTCAAGGAGGAGAAGCACTCACCAGATGAAGAGGAACAGTACTTCCTGGGGTCCTGCTTTCCTTGCCAGGTGTCACCAAGCTCTCTTTAAACTCAGAACACAACCATTTTGATTCATCGGCCCCCATGGAGCCAACGCTTGAGAACTGACCTACTATAGGCCAGGACTCTGCTTTAGGTATGGATGAGGCATGCTCTTTCAGAAGCTGTGAGAGAATAAAAACGAATGTACCGTCACTCCAAACACGTGAACAGAAATGCTGTGACAACTCAGAACACGGTTTTCCGCCCTTGGAATGCCTCGTTCACAAGGAAAGGCTGAAAATATTAGCGACCAAGTTCATACCCATGGGTAGTTTTTTTTTCCTTCTTTGGGAAATATTTTTAAATACTGAAGATATTTTATTTTAATGGAGTAAGTGGACACAAGTATTCTTCTTCCAAAATTCTTTGATTTGTACTAAAAGCAAAAAGAGATTAAAAAAAATAAAAAGAAGACCCATTTTAGTAGCGATGTCAGATAAAGCACCAACCTGCCACACGAAATTAGATTTCTGCCTTGAAGTTGCAATGGTTTAACATACCTAAACAATACTAGGAGGTCAAGCTATTGTATATTTTGACGCGTATCATTTGAAAGAGGTTTAACTCTTGGGATCTAGGCAGCTGTGACGCTCTGTAAATAAAAGGGAATATATTTACATTTAGATACATACTACCATAAGCACTGCAGAAGACTGACCTGCATTTCCTGCTTTGTCTGATATTTATGCAAAGCTGCAGAAACAATTCAGAAAATACTGGGAAATTTTATCCATTTAAACTCGTACCGAAGGTCTTCCTAGAGGCTGGAGATGGCAACAACAAAAAAAAGCCTCAGTTCCTGCCCCAGGGGAGCTCATATTCTGATGGATGTATTGTTTAGTTTATACGTACTATTTTCCTTATCACAGAGTAGGCATTAATATTTATAAACGCACTTCCCCAAAGAGCCCAAATAGTTCTCAACTTCCACCCTGGGTGCAGCATGGCATAGGAAACAGGACTGAGCCAACAACAGGACTCGGCTTCTATTTTGGGCTATTCTGGGCTCAGTCCTTGATCAGGTACATGGCCCTAGCCAAGGCCCTGGGCTTCTCTTTACACCTCAGTGGAACAGACGTCTGATCACCCATCTTCCTTGGAATGCAGCTATGATGCAACACGGGTTCCCGACAGTGGAAAGTGGCCGCAAACTCTAAGATGCTACTCCGCTTCCAGTAAGACTGGGATGCTGCACGATATGGGCCATCACCGGGCCGTTCTGAACCACCGGCCCACAGGCTAATACACACTAGTGCTTACCCAACACTCAGCACGTGCCTTGCATTCATTTCCTCATTTAATCCTTAGGCAATTCTGTGAGGGAAGTACTGTTGTTATGCCCATTTTATGGATGTCAAGAGGGGTTAAGGAGCAAGTCAAGGTCACACGGCTTGCAACCAGGTCAGGATTTGGCCCCGGGTGTGGGCATCCGCCCACAAAGCTGTGCACTTAGCCAGTATGTGGGACCCTCTCCTCCCCAGGTCAAGACAGAAAGATGGTGGCTTCGAGACCTTGCCCGCTTTCAGCTGTGGTCTCACTTACAAAAGGAAATTAAAGTGAAAAGTTGTCATTGGCCGGGCGGAATTCTCACACAACATAAATAATTTATGGAAAAAGAGGGGCTTTTAAGAAAGCCCCTTTAAGGAATTTACTAAGGTCGATAAACTGACTCCTAGAGAGAGGTGGGGAAAACTTTAAACCTTAACTTGCTGGTTGTTTAATTTTGTTAAAGACCTTTCTTGGCTTATTTTCATACCAGCAGCAAATGTCATTGTCATAATTACAGTTCTCAGGGCAATGGTTTAGCAAACAAAACACATCATAGCTCAGCTGTAGTCTTCACTCAACACTATTTTCTGTTCTGTGTTGAATTTGTGTTAAAAATCCTTGATGTGCTGATCAAAAGCTATAATACTTATATGAATAAAAAATCTCTAACTATCTTTATTACAAGAAATAAAAAAACTAAAAATCCTCCACGTACTTTTGCCATTTAGAATCGTTAACTCTACACCTATAAATGAGGCAAAATGTTAAAATACAAGTAATTACTGGAAACTATAATTAGACAATCAATTATCAAGTGCCTACTATTTGCCCAGAATTGTGCTAGAGATACTATGAATCTGCCTTCAAAATATACCAATTATAAATGAAAAAGGACAGAACATACATTAAATTTTTAAAAAATGGTAAAATAGTAAAAATTCTGTTACCTTCCTAAGCCTAAAATGTCCCCAGTTATCTTTTTGATTTCCTTCCTTGAAAGCGTCCCGGGGTTGAGCCAATAAGGTAAACACTAAAAAGATATAAAGCACAAGTTACAGAACATAGTGATTTGTGGACTCCCCAAATCACAAAATATGCAGGAAAACTAACATTAAGCAAGAAATATTCTAAGAGCCAACCCACTTTCTTGAAATGCCTCTTCAGAGGAGTAACTGACACTTAAAATCATTTTTGAGCACATCAAGTAATGGTGGGACACCCACGGGGTATAAGGTACCAGGCAAAGAGCTCAGCAATTTTAAGAGAAAGCTCTCCGGCTGGGATGGGAGGGGTGGGGTGGTGGCACTCAGGTGAGGGGCAAGATCTCCCGGCCTCCACTTCAGTGCCTGAGGACCAGGAGGTGCAGACAGTGACAGGCCCTGCTCTCATCACGTCCCGAAGGACAGCCATCTCCTGCCGGGCCCCTGTGTTCCAGACCTCACATGGTGTTCAAGGTAAGCACCCCAAGTTGCTAAGAGGCCACGTACTTTGTTTCTGAGAGGTCGTGCTCCTGGATGGTATCTATCCACTCCTTGAGGGGAGCGGCGTTACAAGCCATCAAGTAGCTGATGAGGTCAGCTTTAAAGTGTGTGGTTGATTCTCCAGATCTGTGGGTCCCATGGACTATTCGTGGGTACAAGGGGCTCAACCATATTCTGGAATGGAAAAAAATATATAACCTTTAACAGTCAGAAGCACAGCTGATCACAGTGGTACCTCTGTATTGATTAGGCACTCACCCTAAGGAGGAGGTGAATTCTCACTACCTCTCTCCACATGGTAGGTAAGGTCACCCTTATAAAACATGAAACAAATCTGACGGCACCACTCCAATGGTTCCCATCATATTCAGAATTATTTTTGAAAACCTCACTGTGAATTTAAGACCCAGTAAGACCTGGCCTCTGCCCGCCTCTCCCAACTCAGTCTCTCCATGCTCCCTCCTTCATTCACGCACCTTCCTTATTCCCTCCCCCTCGCACCTCTACATCATTTTTAAAGACTTGATGACAACAGTTAAGTGCTCTACTCCTAATTGCTATAGCAACTCCACACCACCAGCAGTAACCCCAGCAAGGTTCTGCCCATGCCTACGTCAATGTAGCTCTTTAACCAAGTGGAAAATAAAAGTTATCTAAGAAAAAATGTATGTGCAAATATGTTTTCAATAAACAAACTCACTTTCATATATAACATATGGGATACATATAATCCCACATCTGGTGTCTGGAATGAGTATAGACCACATTTAGTCATGTTATATTAACACTAACCTCAGACTTTAAAATAATTCAGTAAAAAAACTTTAAAGACATCTTTCATCAATTCTTTGTCAGTGTACTTTGCCAAAACTTCTATATCATACCCACAAATGGCAAACAACCACAGCTAAACCCAGTCCTTCTGTGAACTGGTCCCTTGTAGATTACAAATAAGTATGGCTTCAAACTTCTTGTGCTGTTTCTTCAACAGCAAAATCAGGTTAACAGTCCTGCCTCACCAAGGCGCCCACGAGGTAATGAACAGGGTCTAACTTAAAGCAGCCTCAGCAAGTACGAGCTGTGTCTGCCTTTTTCCCCTTCTTGGCTTATTTCCACCACACTTCTACCCAACAAGCCAAAAGAGAAACTGCCCAATTCCTCTTTCACCCAGCAGCCCTCCAAGGAGACTAGTAAGAGGCAGGCCGTCAGGGCAGGAAGGATCCAGAACCACGAGGATCCCGGCTGTGCGTCTTGTGAACTCTGTACACGTTTCTAGCAGGGTGGCAAGTCACACCTTCCCTTCCCACCTCGAGGTGACCCCTCGCATGAGGGGTTATACTTGCGACCAGGACGGGAGTCCAGGCTCTGGACCTGGATCTGCTTCTACCTGGCTGTGTCATTCTGGGCAAGCTCGGTGACCCCTCTGGGCCTCCCTCTGACCCTGTGCGTGTAACACGACCATGTCGGGCTGGCTGGCTAAGGTCTCTCCTCCCAGTAGCAACTCGGAGCCCGCAGGGTGAGTGGGGCTCCTCCTGGATTAGAGGTCCACTCACGAGAGTAGTTCTGGATGAGGAACATGACAGACGACGACTTTCTAAACCAGGATACCAAGATGTGAGGCGTTTTTAACATTTCATAAAAGAAGAAGAGAAATCATCCGGGGCCAAGTAATTTTAAAATTGAGAAATTAACAGGCGGACCAAGAAGCAGGTGAAAAGGATGGCTGGAACACATGTGGAGGAGGAAAGAATCAGCAGAGCCATGACAGGCTGACTAGGAAATAGGATTACACAAAAAAACTACTTTTAAATATTGGGTTGGCCAAAAAGTTCGTTTGGGTTTTTCCAAAAGGTCTTACGGAAAAACCCGAACGAACTTTTTGGCCAAGCCAATATTTTTAAGAAAGTTACAACCCACGACATGAAAGTACCAGACAGAGTAGAATCTAGACTAACCGTGAGATAACAGCACCTCCTATTCTGGGGTGGCCGGCAGAGGGAAGTTAGAGGTAGATTTCATACCCTTGGTACTTTGAGTTTTGAACCACGTGAAGTTACCTAGTCAATACATTTTTTAAAACATTTAAATTAAAAGTTTTTTTTAAATAAAGGAGAAAAATGAACACCCGAGCCATTTACCCTTAATCCCTTCCCCATAGTAGCCAACCCAGAGACGCCTAAGGAAACAGGCCTGGCTGCCTATAAGCTCAAGCTCCAGAGGGCTAGAGGCTGTGGGTGGGATTCTTTGAGCCACAGGAGAGCCAACTGATAAATCCCTTTAGCTACGTTAATTATTGTTCCCCCAAGAACAAGCTATGTTAATCTCACTTCCTTTTTAGATGGGGCTACATGAGTCACGAGTCCCAGAATCCAAGCTAGCAGCTTAGAAGCTCGTGGGGCAGCAAAGACCTTGTTAACCGGAAGCTCGGTGGACCAAGAGCACTGCGGCTGAGGCTCTTAGAGACAGTCCATCCCCGAGACCCTGAACCCATCGCAACAACGCTGCATTCTGAGAAGCGTACCTTAAGTAGGACACTTGGAAACTAGAACATGTTTATAGGAAAACCATCAGGCAGTGGGGACAGGGGATCAAGCTACCTGCTATGGTGGGG
Source organism: Balaenoptera acutorostrata (assembly GCF_949987535.1). NCBI lineage: Eukaryota > Metazoa > Chordata > Mammalia > Artiodactyla > Balaenopteridae > Balaenoptera > Balaenoptera acutorostrata. The sequence goes on from NC_080066.1 coordinate 172,679,574, forward strand.
AAGGGGAGTGAAGAGAGGACGACACACACCTGGCTCAGGGAAAGGCTGTGTGAGGGAAGAGGCAGCTCTGGTGCTGCACGGCCCACTCAGGTCCAGCAGGCCTAGAGGATGGGGGCTGGGAGGCTCTCTGTCTCAGCTCAACTGAAGGTCTAACTTGGGCTCAGTCAGAGCCCCGGATTAGGGTTCCAGCCCAGGCTGGGCAATGGTATGAGCAAGGGAACGAGGAGGAGGATGCAGGGGAAGATACTCGAACCTTGAAAGGCTGAGTTCCTTCTAACACAGGAAGGCAGAGACGTGCAGAATAGCTTAAGTGAAAGAAAGCGAAATTAAGGCTGGTCATAATGAAGCCTTATCGGGAAGGAGTACAAAGGGTGAAACGATTTGAACAAGTCCCTAAAATCCCTAAAAATAAACCTAAACTTCTCGTAAGAGATCAAAACCTAGATCTGGCATATATGCACCAAGGACCAAGGGTTAGTAATTAAAAAAAAAAAAAAAAAGCCATGAAAAACCTTCACGTTCAATTCTTTTGGAGATTCACAACCATGTTACAGGCTCTAAAAAGACAGCCGTTTAGATTTGTTTTATGGGAAACTAAACTGACTGGGAGTGCGGGGACATTTTTAGTGTACAATCAACCCCCAAGCTTTCTTTTGACACCTGCTGGGAAGTGGCAAGCAAAAGTGGGTGCAGGAATAAGTGAGGACCAAGAAAGTTATCAGGAGGGTCTTAATGGAAAAATAATAGGTTCAGACCTTTCATTTTTCATCCTCTTTCCTGCCTCAGATCCTTGGATCTACTTGGCTGTAGAGTGTATGTATGATGCTATTTTGTAAAAACTAGAAAAAAACTACGGTGTATAAATATGTATGTTTACAGGTATAATAAAGGCAGTTATGGATGATTATGTGCTAAACGGTTAACACCGGCTACCTCAACAGAGGAACTGGCGGGAGGTAGTAAAAGAACACTCTCACTTTTTTTTACATGTGTCTCTTTTCTATGCCATAATTCTGGGTTTTTTCACAATTAAAAAACAGGAGAAAAAGAATAAATCGAATGTTCTCGCTTTTGACCTTTCTCAGCGCACACAGTGACTACCAAGAAATGGCCGGAACCCTACAAACCCTTGTGTCTTCTGGTGCCAGTCGGCGTGAATGAGGTTGGAGGTGTGTATGACAACCCGGAGGCCTTCTTCGTACAGCAGTAGCATCATTTTCCTTTAAAAACAGAAAAAGGATCAAAAAGCATTAACAGCACTCTCATAATACCTTTCTGATGCAAATGTAATAGCTAAAGGAGTTCTTTAAACTCTGATTACAGTATCCCAACTTTGAACATTTAGTCTTCTTTTCTCCTATACATCATCGCTATCAAAGTCTGCTTAAGTGACAAGTGGAAAAGCACCTTCCAAAATGCTGAGTATTTGCTGGTATATGAACTTTTTGCTCCATCCCGTCCACGTGGCCAGTCCCGGCACTTTAAACCCCTCCCCACTGTAGCCTGGCTCCTTATTATCTGTTCAGCATCACCCATTACTATCAGGGACAACAGGAATCTTCCTGTCCAGTGTTTTCAGAGTATGGTCACAACCTCTCGCTACGCCGTGGCTGCCTAGCATTAAAAAAAAAAAAAACTGCAACAGAATAAACTAGAAACTCAAGAGTATACTGCATATATTTAAGTGCTGGTTCGTGACACTCTTGTTTCAGCACTTATCAGTACAGACACGTGCAGCAGACTGAAATGACAAACGCATTTCCTACTGTGGGTTGCAGTTTAAGTTTGGAAGATGCTGCATTTTCAAGAGACTGATCCTTCTTCATACTCTACAGACGCCAGACTTGTCACCAGCGTGTACCTGGGCTTGAGGTAAGTCTTCCCTTTTCTTCTCCCTTTACTCAAATCAGCCCTAGAGATTCCCTTCTTTCCCATGGGGCCTCCCCAGTCATCAGATTATTTCTCTTAGTTTAATTCCAGTGAGAGGGAGGGAACAGGACAGATAAGAGCTTTCCATCTGAAGCTGGAAGACCTAAGTACCAGTGTTCATCAGTTAGAAGTCATAGGACCCTATGTAAGTCATTTAATATCTCTGAGTCGTTCCATGTCCCCTGAGCCTCGGCTTCTCACCTGTGGCATGAAGGATCAACTCCATGTTCACTTCATAGGGCTGATGTGAGAATGAAATGCAGTACGTGTTTTGTTAAATGTAAAACACTCCAGGTGTACATTCCCTCTACTGCTTCCATGCCTTGCTTTACTTTGCCATCTACTTTCGGATGATTCTTGGCCTCCCAATGGTTTTCTAATTATTTCAGGAACCTAAATTCTCTCTCCCCCAACTAGAGATTCATTCAAGGCAGTAACTCTGCCTTATTTCTATGGAGGCCAAAATGCTACTTAACATTTACTGATGGAAGTCAGTTTACACGTGGGAAAAAAATGAACCACTGGTTCTCTCAAATAAACAACATCCCAAATACTATCTCGATAGAATGGGGTTATTAGCATTAAAAAATACAGAAAAGACTATACAAACACAGAATGAGATTTAGCTCTTGCCAGCATGAGAATTTAACCCAAGCTGGCAAATGGTAAATTAATGCAAAGCTGGAGAAATGACAGCTGTTGAATCAATCTTCTTTCCATGTATGAGATGTGCTCCCTGAAATCTGAGCAAATTTACATACACAGTTGCCAAATTAGTAGTTGACTGTAATTAAGAATAAGCCAGTTATGAATTCATGATTTAACTTTTACAAATATTTCCATTAGTTAAGGCAGCAATTAACAGGAAAATCATGCACTAATGTCAGTGAATCCTATCAAATAGCATTGAGAACTAATCTAAGGGGAGTCATATTAATCTTTTCATAGCCAAAATGGCATGTCCCAATAAGATCAGAGCTAAAAATGGATAAAACATATAAAGAAATGAGGTCTTCCCTGAAGAATACTGACCTGCATATTATCTATTAAGCTATGGGGGTGGCAGAAGGGACATTTCCCCTATTTGAAGCTGTTCCTGCACAGGGGGAAGGCAAGCTAATGTCTGTGGAGCATTTATGTACCAGGCATTGCTTTAGAAGCCGCACAGAATGCTAGCACACTGAATCCCACCCAATCCAGAGAAGGCGCTATTGTTCCCATTTTACAACTGCAGAATCCGTGGCTAGGACAGGTCATGGGGACTATCCAGCTCCCCACGTGAACCAGAAGCAGCGCTTATTTGGGTCACACATGTTGGATCCTCCTCTCACTGTGCACGGCTTCCCTTGGGCTGGACAGGGCCGCAGCTACTTCATGCTACTGGGCAGGAGTGGGTCACATGGAGGGGAGGCCCTGCTACAGCCCGAAGAGGAGAGAGGCCCATCCTGCAGTCTGCTCCTGGCTGCACGGCCACATCTGACGCTTCCCTCCCGCTGTGGAGTCTCAGGGCCGTGGGAGGTGCCTTTGCTTCCCGCTCTGGGGGCCACCAAAGAGCTTCAGCATGTTAAAGCACTATGAGATAAGCCCCGGGACTCACAGCATCCTGGAAGCAGGGGTACAGCTCGTTCACCGTCTCTAAGAGGACCACGAGCTCCTGGAGGATGGGGCTGCATCTGGTCACTTCCAGATGCTCCGCAAGTAGTCACCACCAGCTGACGCAAGTGTGACCCCGGAGACTCCTTCAGAGTTACTGTGGCAGCTCCACTCTGTCGGGGGAGGGCGGGGGACGCGTTCACACCTGTCACCAGGAGCTGGAAGGCTTTCCTTCTTTCCTAGCTCATGTGTTTGTCTTGCCTCTCTCACCCGAAGACTAAAAGCTGGAAGGACAAACACCATGATGTCTCCAAACACTTTACGTCCCCCCGAGCTGTGCTTCAAGAATGTAATAGATATTTAATGAATAACTCTTAGAACATTTTAAAATGAACAACGGAAAGTAATTTCAAGGCATGAGTTCAATCTCCTACAAAATACTGGCATTTTAACAAAAAGTAAACCACACACACACTACAGAGTGGGGAAAGGGTCTATCATTACTTCCCTAGGCACTTTCAACTCTGAATGAGGAACTCTGCTGGGTTTAACCTGCAAAATGCATGTGTTGGAGGCGAAGGAAGAATGGACTTGCAAAGCGTGTGTGTGTGTGTGTGTGTGTGTGTGTGTGTGTGTGTGTGTGTGTGCGCGCGCGCGAGCGCGCGCCAAAGGAAACAGACTTAATTTTAGCAGTGAGGAAACAACAAAAGTAAATTAAGAACTTAAGCAAAAATAAACAGTTCTAGTCCTGTCTCCAACACTGGCTGGAGGAAAACTGCCTACCTACTTGGGGGCTCTAGTCTATAAAATGAAGACAAAGGACCAAGTAATTTTTTGAATAGCATTAAAAAAAAAAAAAAAAAAAAAAAAGGATAGCCCCGCCCCCCTCAAACGCTACTGTGTCAGATCTGGGCCAGCCCAGCACTCAGTCCCTCCCCGGACCCAGGCTCTCCTATGACTCGCTAGCATATTAAGTGCAGTGTGAATACGCCCAAGAAACGCTGGCTGCGGGCACAGAACGTGTGCCCTGCACAGGAATCCCGCACTGCAGGTCTAGCAAATCATGCCCAGGATCCAAAACAGGGCTTGCTGAATGTATTCTGGAATCAGTAAGGTATTTAGGCTAGGGTTCCAGCTAAGGGTGGGGGACAAGGACCCATCTGGTGCGACACTTTACTGGCAGAATCTCTACCCAGGACGGCTGACTACTGCTGCCCATCAGTGTCTCCCACAGTGGTGCAGCGACAGGAGCCTAAGATGCTGACTCAGCCTATTCAGTGCTATTTTGTATCCTTTGCTGAAATTAGCATTCTGTGAGCTCTGTGCCTGATACTCCAGCTAGGTAGGTGCTTGAGGTCACTCTCTACAACCCTCCATTACACTAAAGTTACCAATTAGGGGTGGTTGGTAAATGCAGCAACATTTACACAAGAGCACCTAAAACCAGATAATGTATGCTTGATAGGTATCCTTTCACAAAGTGGCTCAGTGCTTTCTGCTCTGGCTCCTTTCTGGAGACAGACTGGCAAAATATAGCTTTAAGCTTACGAAGAGAATGATGAACATATGCCCTCGTTTTTGGCGTAATATCAGGAAAACAGTGGTCACTTCAAGACTAGGGGCAAACACTTCCTCCCATGAGATTCCTTGTTGCCTTAGGGACAGATACCCAAAGGGACATGCCTGAAGCAGCAGGCTACCTGTTTCCACTGCTGGTCTAGAAGAAAGATAAGGCTCTGTCACACTCTTTTGAGTGTGACATATTTCTAGAGACATACGATTTACAAAAATACTGAAATCGAGGCAACCATGTCTTATTCTTTTCTCAGCTAGAGAACAATTACGTAAAAGGGCTCCATAAAACAGTAAGACTCAAATAAAACGGGAGTCAAGCTGATACGTATCAAGTAGGAAGTAAGAGAAAAGTTTCTCCTGTCTGTCGTTTGCAATGTCTCAGAAATTATCCTCAGAGAATTTTCTGAGATGTCTTGAAGCAGGGACACGTACCAGCCTCTCAAGATGACAACTTCTTGTGAAACAGTTTTTCTTTCAATCACAGCACAGAGTTGACCCAACAGTATTCTATTTGATGCAACTCAGAATCTTAGAAAATTCACAAGACCTTCTTTAAAGTAGTGGAATCCATAGGCATGTGACTACCGCACGTACAGTCATGCGTAACCGCGGACCACAATCTATCCCCCTCAGTCGGCTATAATGAACGCCCTCAAGAGAAAGCAGAAACTGCATCACAGATTCAGACTTTAATGTCCAGAGCCAGAGTCCTGGTACTTGGTCTTAAGGCTGTTCAGAAACAACTCCTTTTCCTCTGCTTCCTAACTGACATCTTTTCCCCCAGCAAAATCATCACATGTGAGTCCCTCTAAGGGCGATTTCTGAAGAGCATCCTTTGACATATTAAACTCATATCCTCCCTCCCCCATTTCATAAAAATTGCTTACGTGTGGTGTGTTCCAAATGCAATATCCAACTTTGCCTAGGATAAAAAAGAGGTCAAGTTACTTGTTTTTTAAAAACTCAATAATACCCCTATCTATTGAAAATTAAATTAGAAAAGATTCAGGTCAACTGTTTTTTGCTTTTAAAGTTTTTACTGCCCTCTAGTGGACAAGCCCTTGATCGCCAAAACAGCTTTTATTTTTTAATTTTTTTAAAACATTTTTATTGGAGTATAATTGCTTTACAATGGTGTGTTAGTTTCTGCTTTATAACAAAGTGAATCAGTTATACATATACATATATCCCCATATCTCTTGCCTCTTGCGTCTTCCTCCCTCCCACCCTCCCTATCCCATCCTTCTAGCTGGTCACAAGCACCGAGCTGATCTCCCTGTGCTATGCGGCTGCTTCCCACTAGCTATCTATTTTACGTTTGGTAGTGTATATATGTCCGTGCCACCCTCTCACTTTGTCCCAGCTTACCCTTCCCCCTCCCTGTGTCCTCAAGTCCATTCTCTAGTAGGTCTGCGTCTTTATTCCCGTCTTGCCCCTAGGTTCTTCATGACCTTTTTTTTTTTTTTTTTAGATTCCATATATATGTGTTAGCATATGGTATTTGTTTTTCTCTATCTGACTTACTTCACTCTGTATGACAGACTCTAGGTCCATCCACCTCACTACAAATAACTCAGTTTTGTTTCTTTTTATGGCTGAGTAATATTCCATTGTATATATGTGCCACATCTTCCTTATCCATTCATCTGTCGATGGACTTTGGTTGCTTCCATGTCCTGGCTATTGTAAATAGAGCCGCAATGAACACTGTGGTACATGATTCTTTTTGAATTATGGTTTTCTCAGGGTATATGCCCAGCAGTGGGATTGCTGGGTCATATGGTAGTTCTATTTTTAGTTTTTTAAGGAACCTCCATACTGTTCTCCATAGTGGCTATATCAATTTACATTCCCACCAACAGTGTATGAGGGTTCCCTTTTCTCTACACCCTCTCCAGCATTTATTGTTTGTAGATTCAAAACAGCTTTTAGAATAGCATCCAATGAGGTTGATTTTTTAAAAAACAACTTCTTTTTTGTTACCCAGAATGATTCAATACATATTGCATTTTTCATTACAGTAATTAGAAGTGAGAAGCCTAATTGCTTTAGATGCCAGAAAACTAGTAAAAACAAATGAGACTCTATGCAACGTTTTAAAATTAGATATTTGGCTTATACAGAAATACACACAAAAAGTTTTCAAAGCATATTTAAAAGAAACATTGAAAGTGGTGGCAGTATTGAGACATTATGATGTTAAAAGTTTTCTCACATTTATAACATAGAAGATGCTGAAAATAAATATATTAAATCCATTTTTCATGTTTTAAAATGATACCTTTACAAACAAATGGGGGGGGGGGTAGGTGGGGAAGTAAAACATTTTATCTCACATCCAGTATAGCAAGACCTTGGTTAGGCCTCAAGATGAAAAAGTTAAAATAAATAGAGATGTCAAGAATAGCTTACCAGCTAGGAATTCTGTGTATGGACACAAATCCTATCTTCACAACTATGTATGACTTCGGAAAATACTTGAATCTCTATGCCTCATCTTTCTACTCTTTGAAATGAGGGTACTGTTAGGAGATTCAGGGAGTTGTTAGGAATAAATGAGAAAAGTACACATAGAACGCTTAGGAAAAGGAGCTGCACGGGGTAAGCACTCTACAAATGGAAGCAAGTGCTATTAAAATCAAAGAGCCCCCCTGCTCACTCTCTACAGATGGGCCTGTCTGCTGGGGGAAGCAATGGGCAACTGGAATACACAGGTGAGGATGACATAGCTCCTGTCTTGGGGATGCTCACGGACAGGTGGCCAAGTTCACTACCCTTGTAAACTCAGTGTTCGGGCTGCTCACAGACTGGCACGCGTTTGTGTGGTCTGGCCACAGAAGAGTGAGCAGGAAAGTGCATTTCATGTCTTTCTTTTAAAAAAAATTAACGCAATGTTGTGTTAGTTTCAGGTGTACAGCAAAGTGATTCAGTTATATTGATACATATATATCTCTATTCTTTTTCAGATTCTTTTCCCTTATAGGTTACTACAAAATACTGAGTATAGTTCCCTGTGCCACAGAGTAGTTCCTTGTTGGTTATCTATTTTATATATAGTAGTGTGTATATGTTAATCCCAGTATTTCACGTCTTTAAATTACAAAATTAGAATGAAGACTGTCACTCTGTAAATTGATATTTAGCTCAGAAAAAGCAATGGTCAAAAAACTTGGCTTCTGAGTTTAGTTTTGCGATTTGTTGTGTGCTTTTGGGCAAGTCTAAGCACAAAAGTAAGGATGATAATAATTTCAACAGATAATATTTAATGGGTGCTTCTTTTTGGCAAATGCACCAAATTCTTTGCCCAATAACCCTATGAGATACAGTATTAGTAATTCATTTTAAAGATGAAGAAATGAGGCTTTAAGTGGTTAAGTGATGGGTCCAGAATGACACAGCTAGCAGGTAGAGAGCTGGGACAGAACCCAGGAAGTCTGAACCTGGATCACCAGGTGTGCAAAATGGATAAAGTGACAGCATCCACTTATTATTTGACTTAACGTGACCCAGCTTAGTCAAATGACACTATGTTGTTAAAAAAAATTCAAAAATTCATTTTAAAGACAAGATATAGGGCTTCCCTGGTGGCGCAGTGGTTGAGAACCTGCCTGCCAATGCAGGGGACACGGGTTCGAGCCCTGGTCTGGGAAGATCCCACATGCTGCGGAGCAACTAGGCCCGTGAGCCACAACTACTGAGCCTGCGCTCCGCAACAAGAGAGGCCGTGATAGTGAGAGGCCCGCGCACCGCGATGAAGAGGGGCCCCCGCTTGCCGCAACTAGAGAAAGGCCTTGCACAGAAACGAAGACCCAACACAGCCATAAATAAATAAATAAATAAAAATAAAGGAATTCCTTTAAAAAAAAAAAAAAAAAAGACAAGATATAAAGGTATTTCAATAAGTCAGGATGGGGCAATCACCATGTCCCTCAGACTAGAGCTGGGAGCTTACGAAGGCTCTTCACACGAGGTCTGGAAGACAGGGCTCGTTACACCCTCTAGTGGCTGGCCTGAAGCACGCCACTAGGCCTGCCACCACCTCTCCTAAACTTTTCAGTACATTTGAAAAACACTTTGTATTTCCATTGATTTTATCGCTGGTTTTCAGGATTCCCGTGTTATTTTATTTTCTGCCCACTATTAGTCTGATAAGTGCTATCCTATTGCAGTTTAACCTCTTCTGTCTTTGGAAACAAATGCAAAACAAGGGGATTTTAGGCAACTGCTAAGCAAAGGCATATCTTGTGTAGAAGGTGAGCTGCAAACAGGATGGGTAAAGAGATGGAATAATTTAAAACTCCAACTACATAAAGTACAGTGAGTTACATCACAGGAAAAATGTTGTGAGACGGGTTTAAAATTGATCAGGTTGAGATTTCTCACTGTTTTAATCTTTAAAAAAATACACATACACACATAGATAATATTCTATAGCTAGAAGAAGTGATAAAACTTGAGTTGGAATTCTTTTACCTTGTATGGATGGAGGAAAAAGGACGTTAGAAGGAAAACGGAAAAGAAAAATAATTAGGTTCTATGTAGTTCACTCTTGTCTCTGTACTCCAAGAGCAGAAATCCTGAGCCAATTTCACTAAGTTATTGGCCAGGAGAGAAAAGGGCCATGAAAGAATCATTCATCAAGCTGCTCATGAATGGAGTGACCAACTTGCTCAAATAGGAAAAGGTGAATATTACACCAGCCACTTCAGAACCACCACAGGAAGGAAATCATAAATGTAAACATTTTCTGAATTCCATGCTACCCCCTTGCCTCCCCTCCCCGCCCAGTTTGCCTGCTTCTTACACAAAATGCCACACATAAAAAGATCCTTTCAGATGTGGAGTTTAGAACAATGAGTCCTAAGGAAACTCCAAGACTCACTGTATTTCCATGAACTGACTGGAAAGTATCAGGACAAAATCATGGGAATATACAAAGAAACAGCCTTTTCTTCGCCTCTTTTCTGCTTTGGTCCCAGCAAACCAAGCCTGTTATGAGACCACTTAACGCCCCTCATCGGACTAGGACCACATGCAGCACACAACTCGTGAGGTAGTTTTCTAACAGGTCTGCTTCTGATCTATGGGTCTCTCCAGTTTTGAGTGATTCTTGTGCAAAAGAACTAAGGGCTATGGGTGAAATGTCAATGGCAGGTAATATAAGTTGGATAAGTTGTCACAATAAAAACTACCAGTTTTAAGCTGCCTTCAGAGAAAGAAACTGCCACTGAATTGAATCCAAAAAACCTGCTCAATAATGCTGAAACCTCCGTTTCCACAGGAACGTGGACAAAATAGATACAACCAGAGGGGTGGCAGGTTGGGGAAAGATAGGGAACCCTTGATATACCAGGTACAACTGAAGAAAGTGAACGCTTGAACCTGAACGAGAAAACTAGGGGGACAAAACAGATGACTTCAGATACGAGAATCACTGACACGTGCAAGGAGGAGACTCAGTCTACGTGGCTCCAGAGAGGGAAAATTAGGACCAACGTAGAAGGCAGAGGAAGAAGACTGTGTGTGTCAACCTGGCTAGGCCACAGCACCCAGATATTTGGTCAGATGTTGCCGTGAAGGTATTTTCTGAGGAGATTAACATTTCAATCAGTGGACTTCGAGTAAAGGAGATTATCCTCCAGAATGTTTGTGAGCCTCAGTCAGTCTGTTGAAAAGTGGAAAAGAAATTAAAAAAAGACTGATTCCCTGCAGGAAGAGGGAATGAGGCTGCAGTCGGTCTTTGGCCTCAAACTGCAACATCAGTGCTTCTTGGGGTCTCCAGCCTGCCCTGCAGATTTTGGACTTGCCACCCTCCACAATCACGTGAGCCAGTTCTTTGAAAATAAATCTCTCTCTACACACAGACACACACACAGACAGACGCACACAGACACACACACACACAGACACACACACACACACACACACACCTCATTGGTCTGTTTCTCTGGAGAACCCTGACTAATTACAGAGATATCAGGTTAACATAAAGGAAAATCTTTCAACCATGAGGGCTACCCACAAATAGGATGAGCTACCTCAGGAAGCGTTTAAGCCAAGGCTGGACAGATGTCTGTTGGTGATGCTGGAGAGAGGATTCCCGCATTAGGTGGGTGGATAGACTCAAGGTCTCAATTTCTTTCCAACTCTCAGACTAAGCATGATCTCGAAGGGCAATGAGTAGCTTACCTGGCAGAGGGCAATGTTTTCATAAGGCTTTGCCTGGGCATGTAGGTGAGCCTTTGCTTCGCGTTTGTCGCCATGCACGAGCAGGATTGGTTTCTTCCTGAAAAAGCGATCAGGAGTATTTAAAATCCATCATTCATGAAGCTGAACTGGCGCCCAGTTAAGGGTCGCTGACCACCGACATCTGTCTCTGGCCTGTGTGGTGACTGAGTAGGGGGCCAGCACAGGACAGTGACCGATTAACCTTTGGTAACTGGTTACCTTTACAATGGAGCCCCGTGGCCTGCGCCTGAAGCTCTGCTGTGACCTGGAGGGGCTGCGACTCAAGAAAGTCCTCGATTATCTTCTTTGGTCCAAAAGGGCACGCCGTCAGCTCTGTGTTAATATGTTTAAATTCAGACAGACGAGAAGATACACAGTCATCGTTGTCTAGTATGATGCTCTTTTCTTTCCCTTCTCTTGGCCCAAACAGTAGACCACTTCCTCACTAGCCATATGTTAAACCCCTACTGTGAGCAAGGTCCTGCACCAGATGCCCAGGATACAAGTGAAGGGGCCCAGGCCCACAGCATGTAGTTTCACTAATAGGTGGTGATATTTCAATGAAACAGAGCCCAATGCACATTGAAAATGCCCTATTTTTAAATTCAAAAGGACAATATAAAAACATTCTACAGGAATAGATTAAAAAGGCTTTTAAAGGAACCATGATCTACTCTGGTTAATTCAAAGCGAGATAATCCTTAGAAATCAATATAGCTTTATAAGCTCTCCCAACAGAACAAAAATTGGATTTTTCTCCAACAAGCAATCAAGCAAGATGAACAACTTCCACAATTACCAATCACATGCAGAATGATTCTCTGCCACATGTGAAGGGACAACACTCAACTAAAAAGAAACAGGACAGAAAACGCACATCCAGGACTGATTCCTAATCCCTAAGCCCGATAGCTTTATTCTAACATGTTAGGTAAAATAAAACTAAGAAACACACCTTCCCCGTTTGTTTCTATTTGGAAAAAATTTTCTATTTTACAACTAGAAACACAGTACAGAGAATAAAGTAAGAGATAATCATGCATCTGTTACCTAGAAACAATTCCTGTTATCAGATTATCAGGTCTTCTTAAAAAATAAAATATTAAACATTATTGACAGAAGCTGAAGTCCTCATTAATCACTTCAGATTTACTGGTGTTCTAAAAACTATCACAAAACGGCAGTGTGATGGTTAATTTTGTGTGTCAACTTCATTGGGCCAAGGGTGTCCAGATAAAACATTACTTCTGGGTGTGTCTGTGGGGGTGCTTGCGGAGGAGATGACCATTTGAATCAGTGGCTCAACAAAGCAGATCGCCCTCCCTTATGTGGGTGGGCATCATCCAATACTTTGAATAGGGTGGTGAAATTATTCTCTCTCTTGTTTAAGCCACTGTTATTTCTACTTTTCTGTTACATGCAGCTAAAACTAATCTTACGTGTCACAGGTCAAATATGAGCCCTTGAGTGCCAAAGCTGCTTGGGAAATTTCAACAGTATTTTATCTATTATTATTATTTTTGGCTGTGCCTCGTGGCTTGCAGGATCTTAGTTCCCCAACCAGGGACTGAACCTGGGCCACAGCAATGAAAGCACCGAGTACTAACCACTGGACTGCCAGGGAACTCCCAGCATTTTATCTATTATTAATAATGAAGGTTCCCACAATCTGATGTGCTAAATGCACCATGGACTTTGAGGACCCTGACAACCATTTTCCTGCATGTGTATTCCTCCACCTTACTTGCTGTTATGGGACTCTGCCACGTCAATGTGTTAGAAATGGGACAGGTGGCATGTCACCATGGGATGCCATATTTATTTGGTTTGCACTGCCTAATATGAGGCAGACAGACTGAAAACCCATCACTTCCATAATCTGGGTAAGGGAAGGCCCTATGACCCCTGCATTAACTCCTAAGCTACATGAAAAATCACTTGTGAAACAAGAGAGTCTCAAAAACAGAACAGCATTGATGTGCCCAGTGAAGCATGGCATGCTTATAGGTCGAGAACGCGGGTGGCAGTGACCTTTTCCTTCATACTAACATTGGACCTAAAATTCTTTTATTTGGGTTGAAATATGTCCTAATCTACTTCTGGACAGAACAGAAGGACATGCTAAAATCTGTATTAGGAAGGCTTGTGATTAGTTAGAATATATCAAAAAATGCTGTTTTCCCAGTATAACTTAACGTTTTTATGATTTCAATAGTTCCAAAAGAAATATTCAAAGAAGATGCATGGCAGCTGCCTGAGAAACACAAATTGTGTGTTTTAAGGCTGCATTACAGTTAGGACGTCATCCATCACTCCGTGGAACTCACCTGAACTCTGGTGGATACTGTTTTACGAGCCAGTCCACATCAAAGCAGTAGTTAAACTGGATGGGGGGAAGAAAAGAAGTCACGGGCAATTCAGAAAAGCAGTCTATAAGGAGAAGTGTTTGGTTATTGAATTCAAAGAAACTCTAATGATGAACTACATATATTATGTATCAACATGGACAATTTGCTACAATACTCATAAACAAACCTAAAATACATCTTGAAGGGAATACACCATTCAAAGGTTCTGAATTAGTTGGCAGCTCATCCTCACTGCTGGAGAGATGCCAGCCCAGGTCTTCCTGGGAACCGCCCTTCTGCCTTTTGGGAGGTGAAGCTTCTGAAACGGACTCTGCGTTGCTGAATTTCACGGGTGCGATCTTCCTCCTGTGGGCAGCTTTCCGAGCCTCGGAACAGGTGTACTTTGCCTCACTGGCTGCTCCCTGCTCAGCGTGCGGGAGAAAAGAGGTAGATGGCTCGTCCGGTCTTGGCTTTTCCTCCTCGCTTTCATCACTACTGGATATCGTCCACCTCCCGTAACTGCCTTCCTGAGACATTACACTTCCTCTGGAAATGAAAGGTGGAAATTTCGTTATTTCCCATCCACCAGGCCACCGGCACACTCATTCTCTTGCTCTCAAATTCCGTGTCCTGAGCTTCTAGGACACATACAGCACACCTGACACTTACCAGATGCCAAGACGTGTCACTAACATCAGCTGCTCTGTGGGTGTTCACGACACATCACCACAATCTGCCACGAGAACTTGGCAAATAAAGTGACGGCGAAAATCCTGCTTACCTTCTGCTTCACTCCCTTTGTCTTTCCACCTAGACCTTGTTCCTAAATGCCTGAGGAAATGGACTTGAGCCAAAGTCCAAAACAAAAATGTCCACTCTTAGCCCTGAAGCTTCCAACAGGTGTTTGGGGTTAAGGTCAGTTTAAGGAATTTCAGGTCAAATTGGAATTTATCACCTATTCCTCACCCAGGTATGGGAGCCCAAAGGACTTCAGGGACTACTTCTTACTCCCCCAAGATAAGCTACTTACCATAAAGCTTAACAAAATCCTCAAAACAGTATCAAATGATCAATTCTATATATACATTATCTAGGGATGCTTCCATGAGGACCCAACTGACTTAATGATTATCTAATCCTAAATCAAACCACGAAAACCTGCAGAGAAAGAACTTGTACTAAAGCAAAACGTTACTTTGTTTTTTAAACCACACAGTTTAACTTCCACTTTCTTGCTCTCAAGAGGAAAACAGATGAAACTTTTGCTTTTCTTACCTACAAAATGTCACCAATTCAAGGGTAAAGGGCTATCTAAGTAGATTTCCCAAATAACTAAGGAGCAGTTCCTTAGTGTGATTAAAAAAACAAAAAACAAAAAAAATACACTTTAGTACAAGACCCAGAGGAAAATTACAGGACTCAAGAGTCTGTACTCAGATTGTGGACGGAGTGTCTACATGTTTGCTCTAGAGCGTAAGCAGGACCTGTTATGAGTGCAGATATAGGACAGACTGCAGCATGACCCCCACTCCTTAAAAAAGGCTAAATTCTGCACTGAAAGACTTGCAAATGAATATACTTTCATGTTTCAAGCTAAAAAGTATATTTTTTTAAGGTATCTATCACTTTGCACAACTTCTCACCTTTTTCAATTAATGACCAAGTCAGATAAAGTTTCTCCTCTAAATTACACATTTCAAGAAGCTTTTAAGCAGAGTGCATCTAGACAATAATTTGACTCGTTCTTCATGGCCCAGGGTCACTATTAAGCCCACCTGGCATGGACAGTGTTTTGCAGCCACAGCTGTAGGGACCACAGATGGATGGAGACACTTGCTCCTGTAACAGGGGCCCTACACTCTGTCTAGGTCTTGTTTTCTAAAAGTTCTCTGTCCTTTCCCCCTGTGTTCAGCCCACTTCTAGAGGCTGTTTGAACTCTGAGTAGGTTTTTCTCCCTAAATTGTTTCTAATCCGATAAGGGTTAAGACACCAGATAATCAAGCTTGTTGGAACTGTATTGTTACAGTTTACAGGATCTGAGAACCAGGTTTTCCCATGAAAGAGGTTAAGACAGACTTACTACTTAACACCTACTTCAACAGCTCAGTTTTTTGTTTGTTTTGACTGGTTTTTTAAAACTTAAGTTCCTTTAGTGTTCTAGACTCTGGAGACTGCTATCACAATTCACTATGAAGGAGCCATAGTGTCGGTTAGTTTGCAACTGAAAAATTATTTAAGAACAAAAGAACCATCTTTGGAAAAACTACTCTGCTGTAAGCTCTAGCTTTCATTGAATTCTAAACCAGCTCTTAAGCTAGGCACTGAGTAATAGAATCTTCGACTGAGATTCCTCAGGCTGTTCTCCCTAGCTTCCTGCCCCATCCTAAAGCAAAGAGAGGGTCTCAGAGTTTTTAGGTGAAAAAAGGGTTCAGCTCCCAGCCTGAGAAAAGGAGATGTATACAGACCTCTTAGAGGTCACCACCACCCCTCTTCCCAGATCAATTACGTATAAATAAAATGGAATTCAAAAATCCTGAGAACTCTGAAAGGAAAATATTTATTCGTCTTTAGTGACTGTGTGAGCTATTTAGGAGATTTCTAAGTTTTTCAGTTTTATCATTATCTACACTTTCTAGAACCACATGTGGGGTGGGAGAGGGGAGGAGGACAGAGAATTCCCTCCAAAAAAGGACAAGTGGGTAAAAAGTAAAGCTTTGAAAAAGATATTTCCTAGAGAAAAAAAGTTTTTGTCTGCTCTATACATGGTTTAAATTTTGGATCTGCTCACAATCCAAAATGTGCCTGAGATTATTTACCAATTAAAGGCAAAAAAACCTTTATAATATGCTAATAAAACTGTAACAAATCATTAAGCCTAGCAGGTTACCAGCCTCTCTATGCAGTCAAGGCGCTTAGCCTGTTGAAGGGGAGCTGTTGGTAAACACCAAGATTAACCAGCAACTGATTCTACTTTGGAGGACTGCATCTGGCTTCGGGATCAGAATTTCATCTCTCTCTCACACAGGCCCAGACTCTCTGCATTCTCAGACAGCTTTCATACTCAAGTCATATAGCTTTACAAGGACAGAACCTAAGTGTTTTCCTTCAACTGTTTGTTCACGGTTTGTCTTCCCTGGGCAGTGCCTCGCCCAGCACAGGTCTAACACCACACTCTGGGTAAGTGGTGACACCAGGATCAGAATTACAACACAGGTGGGCTGACTCTGAGATCTGACATTCAGTGGGTCAGCAAAGTGCAGTATTTCCCAAAGCGGAGGTGACTGGGACCTGACGTTAACTAACATTACATTATGAAAGTACCTCCCTTTCCCACTCCAATCCAATGTCTCAGTTTAATCAAGGAGAAAGCTGTTTGTTGAAATGTCTCTATTCCTGCTTTTGAACAAATAACGGACTTTGGGCTCTTCTGCAGGCAGTAACACTTTGGTTTAACATCAACAGAAGGTATCTTATGGCTCCATTACATTTACAATAACTGAAGTTTACTTCTTAAAGATAGTGTTTATGTAAAAGTGGGTTCAAATGAAAATATTAAGCAAATAGTAGTACAGATGTTGACAGTGAGACAAAACTGGGGAGGAAGCAACCGACCACATTACTGAAATTTGGCAAACACTGCGTTAAGCTACAATGCCAAGGAGGGTAAAAATCTAAAGACATTCTACCACCAGATGCCAACTCATAACATTAGAGTGTCTATTAGACACTAGAAAAAAAATCTGTGGATGCAAATGGATACTCCTCTTAAAGCTGCTAGCTCCTCCTCTCCCCCTACCATCCCAGACCCAGCTGGGCTATTTCTTTTACGCTTCCAGCTGACCCTTCTTATAGAGCTTGCAGACCATCAGGAGGGCATGGGAGTCAATCTCAACTGAGGCCAGGTGTGGCCAGTCGTGGGCAAATATGACTCCAATTTCAAACCCAGTCATTACTAGCTGGTAAATGTGCACTTAGGCAAGTTACTTAACTGCTGAGCCTCAACTTCCTCCTCTGTAAATGGGTGTCATACCTACCTCCCAGAGTATGTTCATTAGAAAAATATTTATTGAGCAGCTACTATGTGCCAAGCCCTGGGAATAAGAAATTAACAACATAGAAACAATTTGTCCTAGAAAAGCTTATATTTCAAGGAGAAAGAAACAGATGGACACAAACGAAAATAACCAAAAAAGCCAAGATATCTTTACAGATATTCATTATATTTTACAGGTATGAGAGAGTAACAGGGATGCCCTTACCTTAGACTATCCTGAATTTAACATTTAAGTGAGCTCTGAAGGATGAAAAGGAATCAGCCAAATAAAAGTGGGGGAGGGAAAGAAGAGTATTCCCAGTGAGGGAACCCAACCTGCAAAGACCACAACAAGGTTGTAGTAACTCCAAAAACAGACAGAAAGATTTGGGTAAGGAAGACAGGTAGGTGGTCCAGGATGAAGGGGGTGGGCAGGAGTAAGTTAAAGATCCTGGATTTTATTCTAAGAACAGTAGGCTCCACTTAAGGGGAGCACCTTTTAATAAGCAGGGGAGTACCTTGGTCCGATCTCCTTTTTAAAAATATTACGTTCCCTACAACTCTGTATGGAGAATGGTTTGGAGGGAGACAAAAGTCGAAGTGAGGCGGCTCCCGCAGGGACTCTGGTAGCTCATGAAGGCGCTCGGAATGGAGTGAAGTGGGCTGATTCCGGGGTACACTGAGTAAGAAGGGACAGCTGCTAACTTTTCTGTGCGCTCACCTTTACTGGGCATACACTCATTTCACACTCATAACTGTTTCCATTTATGGGGAGACTAAACACAGAGGTTAAGTGCCTGGCACAGAGTAAGCGCCCAACATGCTAGCTAGCACTAACTCTCCAGGCCATCTGCCTACTACGTGGAGGAGCCAGAGTAAGAATCCGCGGAGGGGGACCCCTCCAGCAGGACTCCGGTCTCCTCAAGCAGCAGCTGCTCACGCCAAAGAGGTACTATTACTGGAGGAAGCCGAGGCCCAGAAGGGGACCCTACCTAGTGTCTTTACAAGATGCTCCGCTTCCCTCCGGATCCACCTCCAGCCCCGCGGGGCACTCAAGAATTCTCCGGACGACGGTTGCCCGCGCTCCAGGCCGGAAGGAGCAAAAGCGCGGGCAGTTGCCGAACGCGCACCAGAGGCCCCGGAACCCGCGGCCTGCAAACACTCACCTGAAGCCCCCAGAACACGCAGCCGCCGGGGACCCCGCCCCTCCGCCGCCACTCGCGCCTGCGCGCGCTTCAAATGCTCCAGGCCGCGGCGCGCGCAGAGTGGCCCTGCCCCTTCCCCTTCCGGGATGCCCGCAGCTGGGTCCTAAAGCCCTCCGGGTCATGAGGGGCTGAGGGGGCACTCCCGCAGGAAGGGGCGGAGAGAAGACCTTGGCGCGGCTCCTAAAAGGGGGAGAGAGGAAAAGAGAGGGGCGGAGCCAAGGCTGGGGGCGGGCCTGGAAGCCCCTCCGCCATAGGCTGTTCCAAGGAAACATTATTAAACAAAGTCTCTGGCCACTAGAACTGCGGGGTCAACGCCAGTGGCTCGCAGGCCGTCCAATGGGAGAAGACATTGGAGGTACCCGGCCAAGTTCAGCTTCCTGAAGTGCGGGGAGCTTGGCGGGCGGTCGCTGCAAGCCGGGCGTAGGCCGCAGAGGTCGCGAGTTCAGGCGTCCCGGCTCCCGTGTGACTGTCGTGATGTTTTTCTCCCAGGCCGGGGCCCGGCCGCGGATGTGGGAAGCCAGCCCGTCAGAACACAAGAAGTGGGTGGAAGTAGGTGTCCGGAGGGCTGTCTCCGACTTTAACTTGACCCGGGACTTTCACTTCCGTCACCCCCTCCTGGCTCTCACTCAGCTTTGTTGCACAGATAAGGGCTGGACTATCGTTCCGAAGTGTCATGATTAATGACCGAGGCTAGGGCTGCAAGGCTTCTGGATCCCTGTCCAGTGTTCTACTTCCAATTCCTTCTTTTCTCCGCGACATAGTCTGTGTATAACAAGCTGTAGTCTCCATCTCTCCTCCCGCCTTTCAAAGCCAGCCCCTTTGCCTCACCTTCCCAATTCTAGGATTGAATTTTGGGTAGAATTTTTCCGAATGGTTTAAAGGAATTAACCCAGCGATTAAGTCGTTTGCACTTTTTGGGGGGTACATTTTAGCACATTAAGATTTCTTTTTCTTTTTGGCCCTGGGGGCAGCATTCGGGATCTTAGTTCCCCGACCAGGGATAGAACCCGTGCCCCCTGCAGTGGAAGCTAGGAGTCTTAACCACTGGTTTTCCAGGGAAGTCCCAGCAGATTAAGATTTCTTGAGGATTAAAATTAGGATAATGAAATTCCATTTCCCAGCCCTACTCTTGGCTAAATTTTAGGTTTGGGAGGTCTAAACTTAATGTAAGTTAGTAATAATAGAACAAACGGTTTCTGTGTTATTAACTAAAGATATTTGCTGTTCTTTAGGTATTTAAAGCATGCGATGAAGAAAACAAAGGCTGTCTAAGCAGAGAGAACTTTAAAGTTGCTGTTGTAATGCTGTTTGGATACAAGCCCTCCAAGGTAGAACTTTCTTTTGTATTTGGGGACTGGGCTGACAATACAGTAGTGGATGGATTCTAAGTAAAGTGCAGAGGGCTAGCTTAGGATGTTTATGAAGCAAACCGCTGCCTTTTGAGCAATTTCAGAGATGTGTCCAGTGCTGAATTTTACTTATGTCTTAAGAATCCAACTCAGGAATGAATTAGAATCCGTCAAGACTAAGTCATCAGGCTGCTAATAATATTAAGTAGGAGATGCTAGTGAGGTTCCAAGAGGGAAGCCTGGGAGTGGGATGTTGGTAACAGAAGGAATTCACAGAGGAAGTGACATGCAGGATTCTTTTTTTCTTAAATTAAAAAAAAAAAATTTTGCTCCATTTAAATTATGAAAAGAATGCATTTACATAGTCAAAAAATTAAAACGGTCCAGAAAAGTATAAAGTTGGGTGTAAAATCCCCTCCCTCCCTACCAAAGGGTCCCACTCCTCAGGAGTTACCATTATTAACAGTTTCTTGTGTATCATCCCAAAATTTCCTATGTATTGACAGACACGCCTAGCATTGTATTGAAAAGTGGGTGCATTGTATGCCTATTTTATTTTAACTTGCTTTTTTCGCTTCACAATAGAAGAACATAAAAGCACACACAGCACGTTAAAAAAATAGTTGCTTACTATTCTCTTTAGCTAGTTTCCTTGTTTTGGTCATTTCAGTTGTTTCTCTTATTTTTCATTCCTACAAATATTGCTGCTGTGAGCATTCTCTTATAACTGTATCTCTGCTTGTGGATATATCTCTGTGGAATAAATTCCTAGAAATACAAGTGCTAGGTACATTTGAAATTTTGTTGGGCATTGGTCTCCAGGAAAGGTTGCACTAATTAAGGAGAGTTGAGCTGAACTTCAGTGAATCTCCCATTTTAGTAGGACAGGTTTCCTATGCCTCCTATCCTTGTGCTGCTCCTCTTGTCTGTTACATCCATTCTAGTGATGGATCCCTCTTGTTAAGCTGCTGAACTGGAATTAATCAGGGGCAAGATCTTGGCCAGGTTTAAGAAATTCAACTGCAGGCATCAAACAGAGGGAGCACTCAGGGCTCTGCCTGGAATGTCATCCTTCCTGCTGTTGTTAGACAAAGTGGCTGGGCAACTGCTTTGGCCCAATTGTTCCCTATGAGTGGGCTCTACCTGTCTGTCAGATTGCAGGCCCTGCAAAGCCAGGGACCACGTGATGTCCCACTTCTCTGTTCTTCATTATGCTTAAGTGTATTACAACTTCATTGTTAATATGTTCTGTTGATATAAATATGTCCCATGAACCACCCAGGTAGGTTCAACTGCTAGGGGTTGCTTAGTTACTGAGAGGTTGATTATGGAGCTTCAGGGCTGGCTCCCAGAAATTGCAGCTCTCCTGTTAACCTGCAATCATTTCAGCTGGAATTCCAGAGCAGGTCAGCTAAGGGGACTCAGCTTTTGAAGCATTGAATTTAACCCAGGTTCAGCTGGAAAGATATCTGGTCTCATTCTACCTTTATCACCTTTGGATCTACTTACTTGATTTTAATTTTAGAACATGTAAGTGAGAAATTTAATGACAAGTACAGTGATATGGTAACATACATACATACACACCATCAAATTTAACAGATTTTTACTTTTGGTTGAGGTTTTGGATTTTATTTTTTAATCAAAGGAAATGCTTGTTTACTGCAGATCGCTAAACAGTGAAATACTGATATAGCAAATCACTTATACACTTAACAATCATTTGTAACAATCATGAAGTTTTATTAAGTGACGCTTAATGTATTCCCTCTGTGAAATTTAACAGATTTTTCCTCTTATAATGGGTTGAGGTTTGGGGTTTTATTTTTAAACATTGCTTTTCAGCAAATGAAATATTTACTGAATGCAGGTCATGAAGCAGTAAGGCACTAAAATAATAAATCACTTCTGCATTCATGAAAATGTTTACAGAATGAAATTTATTGTGTTCCCATTTAATCAAAGGAGCACTTGCTAGTTGCTAGAAATATGAAGGTGAATAAACATAGACCCTACTTTGAAATAGTTCACAGTTTAGTGTAGAGAGACTTATGAAACTCTGATAAATACTAAGAGAAGAGATTAAGAACAGAAAGGGAGGAGGGCAAGGAGAAGGGTCTAATTCTGTAGTAACTTTAATAGGAATCTGGGCATCATTTAGAGCAGCGGAGGTAGACTCTGATATGAAGTGTCTGGGAGCGCTTTGTGGTGGTGGGAGAAGTTATGCCTTGGTGATTCACGGTTGCCTGTGGTGGCCGTATCAGAGTGATGTGACAACAGGACTGAAGGGATAAGAAAATAAGAAAATTCAGAAGGAGTAGGTTTGGGGGAAAGGCAGTGAGTTCGGATTGGGGCATATTAAGTTCGAGGAGGCTACAAGCACCCCAAGTGCATTCCTTTTTTAAGTGCTGTGCTGGGTGTTGAGGTGATGGTGGTAAAGATCTGCTCTCAGATTGTGCCACCTCCCTTAGATGTAGGAATCTGAAGTTGGGTGGAGAGGTGAGGGCTAGAGATAGATTAGGGATTCCTCACAGGTGGTAGCTCAAAACATGAGACTGAGGGGGCATTGCCCAAGAGGAGTGTGCGGCGTGTGAAGGGCAGTGTCCTGAGGGGAGAACACGGGGGGAGTGCCCACATTTAAGGGTCGGTGGGGACTCCATGAAGAAGATGCACTGGGAACTGGTTGTCTGGGAGGGGCAGGAGGAACCAGGGAAGTGCAAGGCATGGAATCCAAGGTGGAGAAGCTACATCAGATGTTGCCAAGGTTCTAATTCCATGATGTTTATAAAGCTCTCTTAACCATGTGGGAAAATGCTTATGTTTTAATATTTAGTGAAGGCAGGTCCCCAAACTTAATATACAGTGTATTCTCAAATAGTTTAAAAATGCATGGAGGGGGGGAAAAAAAGCTGTACTAGGCCTAAATGTTAACAATGGTTTTCACTGGATGGCTGGTGTTTTAGATGTTTTTCTTCATAATTAAAACATATTTTTCATGTTTTCTACATCATGTTACTATTAGAGTCAGGAAAAAATTTTTAAGTAAACCCATAGAGGCCATTGTAACAATTGCTTGTATTTGTCTAAAACAGAAATGTTACCTTTTAGGTTATGCTGTACATGTGACAGCCAAGTTGAATCTATATGACCAAACTGTTTTGGTCAATGCAATAAAGTTTTGGGGGCCATTAGAGTCTGTAGTATATTAGCATCTGGTATCTTATTAATAGAAGAGAAAAATGACTA
Source organism: Balaenoptera acutorostrata (assembly GCF_949987535.1). NCBI lineage: Eukaryota > Metazoa > Chordata > Mammalia > Artiodactyla > Balaenopteridae > Balaenoptera > Balaenoptera acutorostrata. Next base: position 172,703,080 of record NC_080066.1, read on the forward strand.
TTATAGCTGTTCTGTGATATTACTTGTCTGCTGGATTCAACAAAGTTGGTTTCTCATAAAATACATTCCTTCCCCGCACCCCAGGAATTAAGAACTTGTACTGTGAAAACATTTGATGAAATTGTATATCTTATGCTTTTTTCTTTTCTAGATAGAAGCTGATGCTGTGATGTCCTCAGTAGATCCAAACACTTCCGGTAATGTGAAAGTTAATTTTTAGTACTCTTATTTAGACATTCATGAAACTACAGCTAAGAACAAATATAGAGGCTATAAAGCATTATGATTAAGCAAATCTTTGTTTTGTTTCTGATTACCCAAAAAGAACGAGGTTTGGTTCTTTTAATTTTAGTTAATTAATGTATTCATAAGCGTATGTTTATTGTAGGAAAATTTTAAACCCCTGAAAAGCATAAAGAAAAAATGTTGCTGGTAATTTCAACATCCCGCGGATGATCTAGGTTTTCTGACTTAAGCAGCTGAGTGAGTGGAAGTGGCACTTCCTGAAATGGGAAGACTGGGGGAGAAGATTTAGGGTCTGGGGAGTGCAAGAATTCAATTTTGAATATGTTGAGTTTGAGAGGTTTCGGTCAATGATGTCAAGGCAGTTGAGCTGTATGAGTATGGAATTCAGAGGAAAGATCTGGGCCACAGAAATAAGTTTGAGAGTCATCAGCGTTTGGATGGTTTTGAAGCCATGGGAGTGGATGAGACGCCTTGAGGGAGAGACTGAGACCCGTAGGAACTATAACCATTAAAAGTCAAGTAGGGGATGAAGAGACGGCAAAGGAGGCTTAGGAGGGGCAGAGGGGCCAGAGGAAAATCAAGAGTATTTGATCAAAAGCCAAGAGAAGTGACTATTCCAAGGAAGAGGTTTGGTCAACAGTGTCCAATGCTGTTGAAAGGTTAAGTAGCAAAAGAACTGAAGAGGATCCGTGGAGCTGGCAACCCGGGGGTGTCAGGTGATTTTAGGAAGAGCAGTGTCATTACGTGACGGGAGCAGAGGCCAGGCTGCAGTGGTTTGAAGATAAAGGAAAAGTGGCAAAGTGACAATGTGAGTAGATAAGTCTTTCAGTGGGTCCAGTAGCTGTGGATCAAGAGCTGTTTGCTTTGCTTTTGTTTGCTTTTTTTTGGAACACAAAGAAGATGTTTCTAAGCTTAGCAGAATGATCTAGTGAAGAGGGAAGAGGCAAATGAGACAGAGAGATAACTACCTATTGTTTGAGGAGATAGGGTCCAGAGCATGCTGAATTGGCTTTTCAAAAATTACTTTTTGGGGGGATGTAATTTAAGGCTTACGGAAAGTTGCAAAATAAAAATAGTACAGAGAATAGCTGTATACCCTTTAGCCAGATTCACTTACTGTTCATATTTTACCCCATCTACCTTCTCTTCTGCACTTTCTGCCTCTTCTCCATCCTGTCGCTGAGCTGTTCATAACCACAGCACACCCATCATAAGTTTATATTGACACTTGTCTTTATCTGCTTTACCGTCTATATTTCAATGTTGTCACTTGATCTAATTATGTCCTTATTAGCATCTTTCCTCATTTAATACAGGAATTAGTCCTTGGTATCATGTCTCTTTAGCCTCTTTTAATCTGGGATATTTCTATAGACTTTTTTTTTTTTTTTTTTTTTTGCCTTTTTACAACATTGTTATTTTTGAGGAAATAGCCCACCCCTCATGGTTTCCTTTTTTTAGGAACAGCCCTCATCTTGTGTTTGCATGGCGTTTCTCTGTAAGTAGGTTGAGGTTAAGCACCCTCAGCCAGAATCCCATTTGGGCGATATGTCCCTCTCAGGGCGCCACATCTGGAGGCACACGATGTCTGTCTGTCTCTCGTAGATACTAATTTTATCACCGGTCAAGACGTTGTCGGATTTCTCCATTGTATTATTTCTCTTTATATTTTCTTCCCTTGCAACTAATCAGCAGCCTGTGGAGAGACACGTTTGACGTTGCAGATATTCTGCTTCTCATCACAATTTCCGCCTGGATTTGGTATCCATTTGTGATTCTTGTCTGATCCAGTTTTTGCTGTATGATTGCAAAGTAATGATTTTATAATCCCAGTGCCTCTTTCAGTTAGCCCTTGGCATTTTTACTATAAGCAAGCGACTTCCCGTCTGCTTGATTGATCAGTCCATCTCTCTTTTATCAGTATGGACTCATGAATTTGTATGTTTTTAATGATTTATAATTCATTACTATACTTAGTTATTTTAGTGCTCCACTTACCACAGATTTGGCCATTGAGTGCCTCCTTGAGCTGGCTCCTGTGTCCTTTAGACTGGCTTGACGTTTTTCTTTTTACAAATCTTTTTATGTATAAATTTTGGGTTTACAGAAGAGTTTACTAGATTATTTTTTGGATACAGGTTTGGTATCACATATTAAACATGACTTTTCGAACAATATTATTGCTAGGAGAAGGTGTTTTTGACATAACTCCCTAACTTGATGGAATTTCCCCAGGCTTTAAAATTTCATGTTAAAAATTTTCACACTTTCAAAGTATTCAAATGTTGTTTCTTTGCTGTTCAGTTTAGGTTGCAACTTCTTGGTGAAGCCTTCCTTACATATTTTCTCTGGGTTTCTATGTGAATATTCCAGTCTATAAAGATTTCTGTCCTCTGGCAGAAGGATTTCCTGCATTTTTTGCATTGTTAGGGTTTCTCTCCTTTAGGAGTCCCCTGAGAGTCAGTGAGTGATTCTGTCTGGATGCATGTCTTACGCTGCTCTTGTTTATGTAGCGTTTCTACATAAATACGTGTAGTTTGCCAAAAGCACTTTCAAATTCATTATTCCCGGAGATTTTCTCCCTTATGTGTGTTCTTTGGTTCTGAATTAGGGATTTGACTTCACACGGAAGGTTTTCTTTCCTTAACCAGTTCTTTGATGTACCGACAGGTGTTATTCTGGAAGAAAGGTTACCCACGTTCTTTACAGGTGTAGTGAGTTCTCTGATGTAAAGGTTGACTTCCGAAAAAACCTTCCACGTTCAATATCCTGAGTTTTCCCCCCATGTGTATTATATCACATTTAGTAAAATATGACTTACATGCATGTGTTACATTCATATGGTTTCTCTATGGGTCACTTGATGTACATTGAAGGGTAAATTCTGGCAGAAGGTTTTCCCACCTTCATTACATTCTAAAGGTTTCTCTTGAATGTGAGTGCTCTGATATAAAGTGAGGACTGGTCTGTGGCAAAAGGATCTTCCAAGCATGCCGTTGTTAGCTTCCTCCCCTGCTTTTTCTTTTTTTCTGATGTTTGAGAGAGGGTTGACTTGAGGCTGGAGGTGTTTTGTAAATTTCATGAACATTTCCTCTCCTTCCTGAGTTCTCTAATGCTTGGATTTGGACTTCCTGCAGAAACAGTTCTCACATTTTTGCAGTCATGGAGCTTCCTTTTTTTTTTTTTTTTTTTAAATTAATTAATTTATTTATGGCTGTGTTGGGTCTTCGTTTCTGTGCGAGGGCTTTCTCTAGCTGTGGCAAGCGGGGGCCACTCTTCATCGCGGTGCGCGGGCCTCTCACCGTCGCGGCCTCTCTTGTTGCGGAGCACAGGCTCCAGACGTGCAGGCTCAGTAATTGTGGCTCACGGGCCCAGTTGCTCCGCGGCATGTGGGATCTTCCCAGACCAGGGCTCGAACCCGTGTCCCCTGCATTGGCAGGCAGATTCTCAACCACTGCGCCACCAGGGAAACCCATGGAGCTTCCTTTTAATATTAGTTCTGATGTACATTAAAGCTTTAGGTTTTGAACGAGGTTCTCTACATTCCCTTCATGTGGCCTATCTCACACCTGAGTTCTCTTATGTATAATGAAGACTGCCTTATTATGGGACATTTTCTCGAATTCATAATAGTCTAAGGATTGCTTCAGAACTGGAGTTTTTGATGCTGAAAGTAGGCTTCCCTATGAGGGCTTTCTGACTTTGGTGATGTGCTCCAGGACCTGCTCCCGTATGCACGTCCCTTGCATTTAATATCAGGGATATTATAGGTACTCTCACATCCACTTCCCCATCAGATCATTAGGATGCTTCCTGTCACAGCATCTTTTCCTAATACTTAATTTTTAAGTATATTTCAAAAGGTTACAAAGTAAATTAGTCATCTGAGAAATTCAAGGGAAGATTGGGTTGGAGGAACGAGATCAAAGTGTAGGTGCTTAGTACCTTGCTCCAAAATTACTGTGAAAGGGGTTTCCTTAGTCTACAAGCTTCCAGGCTTTTCCCTTCCTCTTCTGGTCCTGATATCAACAGCAGATTAACTTTCTCAAAGCATCACTTTCTTCATGATTAAAGGAGTAGACTTAGCTTCAATTCATGTCCCCTTGAAAGGGGAGACTCAAGACCACAGACATCCCAGGGAAAGAGTAAAATAGCCATCTTAGCAAGAAGTCACTGCTGAACTCTGAATGCTGCTAACATAAAATTTTTTCATTAGGACTGTTAGTAGTCAACCAATTTCAGACCAGCTCCTTCTTTTCTCCCTTCAGTGACATGAGTCACATTTACATGTTATTTTTCTTACAGGAAGAGAGTTTATACACAGATTATTTTACCAAATATATTATCTCTCTCCTTAATGTTTTAATCTTGAAGAACTGAAAGGTTGGCCTTGGCTTTCTGGGAGCTATTTATTCAGGTAATCAACTTCCCAAAGTTCTTCTGAGTAGCTGTGACTTGGGAATTCTCCCACTAGGTGTAGCTCTTCTTACATCCAGACAAGGTTGTGCCACATCTCCAGCATGCAACCCCAAAGGACCCTCCACACAGAGCCCATTTGCTGCCCAGCTTCCTGGGGGAAGGTCCAGACTCACATCCTGGATTGAGCCTGACAGGGCAGAGCCCTGACGATGCACACATTTCATACAGTACCTAAACCTGGATGCCCAGACCCTGCTTCCCAAGGTCTCTCTGAAAGGTGGGTCGTTTCTGTAGAGGTTCCTTGTGGAAATTAAAAAGAGTGGAAAGTTAAGACAAAGCCATTAGAAGAGTAGGATGTCTCAGGGAAAGTCACACTGGGAGAATTTGAGGGCAGCCAGAATGAGTAGCAAAAAGGTGTCAATGACATTTTTAATGCCTGTAACTTAACAAGCACGTGAGTATAAGCAAAAACTGTTTAGGCACCAGGAACAAGGAATTATATTAATGGGAGAAAAAAAAAAATCAAGCCACTTGTTTAAGGAAGCAACAGATCAGTGTTGGGATTGGTTCCAATACACACTATTGCTACCTAATTTTAGAGGGTTTTATTTCTGTTCTCTAAGGGTATAGAACATTTCATATCTCCTCTAACTATAGAAAATGAAAGAAGTTTGCAACTAGAAGAGCCTAGAAAACAGTCATATATTTCCTTTTTTAAAATGATGAAACTGAGCTCCAGAGAGGAATAAAAAATCTTAATCCTGGCATTTGATGGTTCTTTATTGGTTTATAAGATACTTTTACATGTGTTACAGTATTTATTATTATTATAGATAATAATTATAGCTTTGATTCCTTGAGTGTTTACCATGTGCAGACTCTGTGATGAGTATTATGCATGGATTGTTAAATTTAATACAACTCTATGTTAGGTTTGTCCCATTTTATAAGTTAAAACAATCCTGAAGCTTAGAGAGGTTAAGTAATCTGTGCAGGGTGACCCAGCTAGCTAGTAAGTAGCAGACCACAGTCGTGTAATCTCCAAGCTTACACTCTCAGCCATTTGATAAACCCTTCCCTTGAGGTTAATAGTGTCATGGATCATATTGATGGAGCTGAGGCCAGTCTTCATTGTCCTGGGAACTTAATGAATGAGTTGAAATCAGGAGTGGGTCAGTACACAAAAGACAAATCACAAGGTTCTGTGCAGCCGCTAGAGGTTGATGTCAAATTTGGTTCCGAGCTACTGAGTGTCCAGATCAAATAGGGAATCACAGCCAAGTGCAGATGTCAGCACCCACACCACAGAAACTCCTTTTCCAGAGAGACATAGTTTTCCCCGATGTGGGATGTTTCCCGCACGATGTCTCATGGAGGAGAGACCAATAACTGGACACTGACGTCCACAAACTGTTCAATAAATACAGTAGTGAATGAAGTCTGTAAGGCTGTTTCTTGAACTTTCTTCAGCATAGGCCAGTGGTTTAATGCCAAACGTGTCTGGGCAGTTCTATGAAGGGCAAGACCATGTGTGATCTCAGATGGTTTGACTTCATTGTGGGATAAATCGTAGAGCATTTTATATGAATAACAACAGCTAAGATTTATAAGACTTTTGCTTAATCTGCCCAATGCACATCGCCCCACTGCATTCTCACACAGCTGTCTGCGTGTTTTTATCCCAGAGCTATATAAAATATGCTTGAGGGAAAAAACCAGAACAAAGTATATCAGAATTTTGTTTCCACTGTGTGATTAGATCATGCTTTTTTTCTCCCCTTTCTTTCTGTTTTTTTATATTGTTGCCCTTTCAACACACTGAACATATTTTACTTTCATACTTAGAAAAAAAAAAAGCTTTCCAGGAGCTTACTTTTAACCTGCAACTTTAAACAATGGAAAAATCAAGAGATTGATTCATTACAATGGTGATGATAGGCTGTTTGACTCAGTCATGCTATCCAGGGTCAGTTTAACTGGAAAATAATTTGTGGATGATGAGGTTAATGGCTTTTATTCATTGCTATCTTGGCTGAGTTGTTTTGAGCCGGATAGTTGACTATAAAAGTATTCTTTTCCTAAATTTAAATGTCTGTTTTCTAGTCTTTTAAGTTATATTGTAAACACATTTTTTGTATTTCTTTTGTGTATATTTTGTTGTTTTGGGCTCCTACCTAAGGAACTGAGGCCACGGTATAGCAGGTGTAGCAGGCTGCTGTTTGACTTCAGATTTCAGTTGACCTCTTCATTTCTATCATCAGGAAACACATACATATTATACTTATCTTGAAATCATAGGACCATTTTGTGGTATCACCCACAGATATTCCCTTCTCAATTAATGTATTTAATTCCCCATTTAAAGATGATGAGTAAGTTTTCTTGTAGGGGTAAAAAAGAATTAGGAGACACTGACCTAAAGACACTTTTTTTTTTTTTTTTAATTTTTTTTAATTTATATTTATTTTTGGCTGTGTTGGGTCTTCGTTTCTGTGCGAGGGCTTTCTCTAGTTGTGGCAAGCGGAGGCCACTCTTCATCGCGGTGCGCGGGCCTCTCACTGTCGTGGCCTCTCTTGTTGCGGAGCACAGGCTCCAGACGCGCAGGCTCAGTAGTTGTGGCTCACGGGCCTAGTTGCTCTGCGGCATGTGGGATCTTCCCAGACCGGGGCTCGAACCCGTGTCCCCTGCATTGGCAGGCAGATTCTCAACCGCTGCGCCACCAGGGAAGCCCGACACTTTTTAAAAATGTCATATGTGATAGGGAAGATGAAAGAAGTATCGTCACTTCTGTGATGGCCAGATGTCACACGAACACAATAGACAAGAAGACCTGTAAGAGTTTCGAAGGGAGCGGCACTCCCTTCCTGCCCGAGGTGTGGGCCAGAGCCGGATGCGGAAGGCTGGGTGGGGTTTGCAAAAGGTGGAGAAGCAAAGAGGAGAACAGGGCGAATGATTGAAGGCAGATGCCAGCTGCGAGCTTGTCCTCCGGCTCCTGGTGCTCCCTGGGCTCTGCTGGTGCCAGCGTGGATGCAGAGCTCCGTGCCAATTTAGACTTCCCCGCGCGGTCCACGCCCGTGCAAACGTTGCCTGTCATGTCCTGGAGACTTTGCCGAGGTGTCTGTTCATGGTCCAGAGGAGGGGCTTTATCACTCACCCTCCATCACAGGTCCGCACTTTCTCCTCCTCCGTAGGGGCTCTTTCTGCATGCTGGCCCTGTGGGGTTTCTCCTACAGACCCCCTACCCCCAAGCGTCTCACCCTCTTCTCTCAGATCCCTGCCCCCCGTTTTACAGTGCGCCCTCTTGCCGGTCCCTCTCTCAGATTTGCAGGCCCAGAGTGCTCCTCAGCTGTCCCTGTGTTGGTATCAAGTCCTGCCGGCAACGGAACCCCCGGCCCCCCGCAGAGTGCTGCTTTCTCCCGCTGCCGCAGGGAGTGCGGTGCGCTGCAAGCCAGCTGCCCACCAGCGAGCAGCCTTGAGGGAAGCTGGGAGTTGGAGAGGGGGAGATTTAAGGACCAGTTTACCTGGAAGGAAGAGTGAAGCTTTAAACTCCAGAATAAGGGATCGGGGCTTTGCACTGCTAACGCTGAGGAACGTTTGAAGGGTTATGAGCAGGAGATGTGCATGATAAAAAAAGATAACGATTCCCGTCCACGTTTGGTAGGAATAAGGTTTCGTTGGTTCAGATTTCTCTATTCTGCTGTAACCTGTTTTTACTCTTCCTCGTTTCCCTCCCAATGATAGAGTAAAACTTGCTTTCTTCTATTAAGGTGGATTCTTTTCTCTTCCTGCCCCTACTCTTATGCGTGTAGCTGGAAGAAAATATTAGCCCTCTGAATTTACTTACCCATCTTACTGTGACAACTCACTGCTCTTGATGCCACGAAAGCCCTTCTGTCCTTACAATCTTTTTATGCAAACACATTCTATCTTTTTTTTTTCCCTGCATGGCCTCCAAAAGTCATAATTTGAATTTTATTTCTCAAACTAGAAAAGGCTTGCATTATACCTTTTAAAAGGCCACTTAATCCTTTTAAGCCCTCATTTTTAGGCATTTTCAATCCCTGGAAAAATTAATAGATGGCCCAATGAGTGTGAGCCCTCTCTTTTCTACTAAATCCAGGACCAGACTTCCAGTCTAAAAAACTTGGCATTTTTATTATTTTCTCCTTCATTCTCCCAGGTTTACTGCAGTTTCTAATTTAGGCTCACTGCGATAGCCAGAAACTAGATGACTACATTTTCAAGAGGATTTCTCTCTACGCACTGACCCTGAAACTTAGAACTGTGAGCCACAAAACAAAACAAAACAAAACAACTTTCAAGGAAAAATTTATATAGTTTTGTTGGACTTTTTGAATATATCCACCCCTGTGGTGAAAGATGATTACCTTCCTAGGAAATTGCTTAAAAACAAAAAAGGGGGAAAAGATAACACTTCTCTATATGATATATCTGTATCACATGTATTAAGTAGATTGGAAAGTAAAAAGATATATATATTCATTATAGAACATGAAGAGTCCATTTCGCCAAGAGTAGTTTATAAAATGGAAGGGAGTGCTTTCAGTGATATGGAAAATGCACAGACTTGCAGAGTCTGGAAGGATTCGTAAAGATCGTTGGTCCCAGTGGCCTTTGAGGCATGATCCTCAGTCCTGTGTCCTGTGGGGGGCACTTCTAGAGGCACTGCTGGAGAGGGAACAGTGAGGAGCTCACCTCACTCCAAACCGAATAGCTTTGCCTTCATCTCTACGCACTGGGCGTTCCTGATTTAGAAAGAAGAACCTTTCCTACAGCTAAAACAAAGTAAGAAAACTACTGGTAGAGTCCAGCTACCCGGGCAGTTTCTGAACACCTTCTGTAGATTAATAACGAACACAGATAGACACATAGGTCTACGTGGTTCCTGTTGTGATCCCAACGTGTAGCTACAGCAAAGTGTGTTTAGGTAACTTTCATTACTAGAACAGTTTACAGAGAAGACCCAGCCTCGTATTTGGAATTAGAATGTTCTGAACATACTTTCACTCCAGGGGTGGACACAGGTAATGCATTTCTCATTGGGTATGAAATGTGGTGGCAGTAGAATTATGGAAAGTCTTTGTGAAGTGGTAATTTTAGGTTTGAATATGGTGACGGCAGGTGGAGCTAGTAGTAGGAACTCTATTTCTAGGCCATTTAAACAGCAGTAAAACATATAAAACTTACATTAATGTGTTTGCATTACAGAGCTGTAGGAATAGCAAACCTTTATGCCTTGGCTTTGGAAAGTGATCATACTACTACAACATGAGAGCTCAGCTGAATGGAAACTTCTCTATCCTTTTTAGAAAAGGGACTTGCATGGTATTGAATGCATTTGTATGTGTTGCCATCGAAGATTAAGACAAGAGGATGGGGATGGGGCAGTGAGATATGTTTATGTGGTTTGATATTGACTTTAAAAAATAAGGTATACGAGCCTGTGGGAAAATAGTGTGAATGAACTTGATTACATAAATAGAGTTATTTGTATTATTAGATGGTTTCTTCTTTTTAAGTGGTAATAAACATATAGTTGAAATCCACATATATTTTCTCCTAGGAAACACTAAAGAACAGGTGCTTTTTATCCCCCAAGATTATGAAATAAAGACCTGACTACTTTATAGACCCAAATACGGATGAGTTTTCTGAATATGTGGTTTAAGATGTATCATTCACCACTCATGCACTTTTTGTTTTCTTGTGAATCTGAATGACACATTGAACCACGGAACTGTGCTTCTTTTCTTATCGTTTCCTGAAATCAGATGCAATTAAATGAAGAGCAAATATTATGCATGCATTTCCTTTTCCTCTGAATTTTGTTTGTTTTTTACTGTATTATAGGTATTAAGAAATTGGGGTTTCTAAAGTGACGATTTTGCTGGCTATGTGAATAAATAGAGACCTACTTTTTGACATTAATTTACAGAGTTATAAGAGCATTTAAAACACATTTTAATGCTTTTTGCTGAAAACTAGAAATAACGTCTTCCTATGATTTTATTTACTTATTCAACAAACATGTGAGGAACGCCTCCTACAAGCAGGTATCTTACTAAACACTGTGGATAAATTTTGAGAGCAGACAATCCTTTGCCTCAGTGTGTCTCAGGCAGACTTGTGGCCAAATAGTTACCATGGGACCCGACGAGCACAAAGCTGCATCGCTGCACATCCTCTGCTGCCATGGGGGGAAATGCTCCAGACGCTAATTCCATACAATGTGTATTTATTGAGCACATGCCAAGCACTCTGGTAGGTGCCAGGAGATACGCCTGTTGCTGCTTTCTTGACTTTTGCTCTTGGTTGTCTCCAAAGCATCAAACAGCTAACATCTCCAAATTGCAACTCCGTCTCAGCACCGCCCCCATCCTGCTTCCCCTCGTCTTTCTCATCTCTTTAAATGACTCCTCAAACCACCTAGTACTCAAGCCAGAACCTAGGGCTTATTCTTGACGTCTTCTTTCTCATGCACCACGTCTAACCCTCCATCTTTTCTGCAGTATGTCTGGAACCTTCCACTGCCCTCCGTTCCCACTGCCCGCACCCTCGTGACCACATCTCTTGCCAGTAGGATCCTTACGAGTCTCCTTTTTTATATTTTGCTTTCTCCCCAGTCCTTTTTCAAAACAATAGCCAGAGAGATCTTTCCAAAATCTAAATCAGATCATGTCACTTCTCAGTTCCAACTTTATTGACTTCCTATTGCAAGTGAAATAAAAATCAAATTATTTCCTGTGGCCCACCAGGGGCTGTGAGTTCGGGCCCCTGCCCACCTCACCAACGCCGTCTTCACCGCGTTCGAGCCACTGTGGCCTGTTTTCACTTCTCCCACTTCTCACCCCATGGCCTTGGCACGTGCTCTTTCCACGGCCTGGAATGCTCTTCTTCCCACCTTTAGCCAGTTGGTATCTTCTCATCATTTAGGGCTTAGCCTAAATATTACCTCCGCTGTGAGATCTCTCCTTCACCAGAGTCTGCTCTACAGGAGGATTTCTGTGACGTGTTTTATAACCTCCTGTTTTCCCCTCGTTGCACACGCCACAGTTTGTAATTATGTGTACGTTTGTAATTGAACCTGTATCATCACCGTCTCCGTGACTAGACCAGTGGCTCCCTTGGCACTGGAATCGTGTGTGTTCTCTTTTCCCCTCTATTCCCAGAGCTTAATGCAGTGCCTGGCACCCAGTGGGTCCTAAAGAGTTGTAAGAGAATCGTTTAAACACATAAAGATAGATGGACTTTTTAAATTTCTAAATCTTTAACGACAAATAAGAAAAATGTGGAAAATTAAGAAAACTATTTTCTACTTTTTAAAAAACCATTGGAACTATTTCGGGAAATGTGTATAGTTCAGTATACCTCACCAAAATATTCCCTTTTGGAAAGGGTGCAAGTTCTTAAAAATTAGCACGTGGTTATTGTGTGGTTTGGGGCTATTTTTAAAACAGTGATACATTTTTAAATGGAAATCCTGACATATAAAAACGAACTGCTCTTTTCATATATTTGGGGCTCAGTTCACTAGAATGTTTAAATTCTTGGCTGCACTCTTTAAACCTACTACAAAGATCACATTAGAATTCATTTTAATAGACATTGTAAGCACAGTATCCAATCTCATATGATCACGCTGGGCTCTTTTATTATGAGAATCACAGGAAGCAGAGCCTGAGGCTGCAGAACAGTCATGGGGCGTACCTAAGGCTGGGGACAGTGCCAACGCTATTGTTTATGGAATGTTCTCTCCACTTTTATCTGCGGTATGCAATTGGTATTGACTTTTGAGAAACTACTTCTTCGCCCTGATCTCCCAGCTGGAAAAAAACCTGTCGTAATGACATCTGGCTAGGAAAAAAGGGATCAAAGACGCATAAGGAAAGAAAATTATGAGACCTTATTTTATAAGTAGTTTCGGGCCTGTCTGTTAGATCTGTCAGAGAGAAGAGTGTCATACTTTTTCGAGGTCATCATCTTTTATCCCCGGGAAGAGCTCAGTGAGCTCCGAAAGTGTCTACCCTTTCTGCCATCAATTGCTAATGTGGAGTCTACTTAGCTCTTTAAGAAAATGTCTTTTCGACTTTAGAGATCTTTATGAATAAATACTACTCACCAAAATTAAGATAACATTTGTTTGTGGTAGTATCACTTTCCATTTATGTTTTGTTTCCTTCTTAAAGAGAAAGACAGTAAATTGGTTTTTTCCAACTTTTAGGGATATTACTTAAGGAGTTTTTAGACATTGTAAGGAAAAAGAAGGAAGCTCAACTATATCGGAATGAAATAAGACACATCTTCACAGCTTTTGACAGGCACTGTAAGTATCTTTAAAGTGTTTTGATATAAAAAATGGCTATCAAGGAACTGTGAATGGGAACATATACTCAGTAACTAAAATAAAATACTTGGAAGGTTATTTTACTGTATTCATTAGCTATTACCTTAGATGTTGGTGTACATTTTTTTTTCTCCATCACAATCTTAAATTCTTGACATTTACGATGGGTGAAATAATATCTACAGTTATATAATTGTACAGTACTTATGATTTGCCTGCAATGTAATGGGGACAACAGAATGGCTGGCCATGCGGGGATATAGCTGAAGAGCTACTTATGGAAGTTTGGGAGACCATGAGGCCTTTTTTTCCGACTCCTCCTTTGACCCACACATAATTGGAGGAATTGTTTTCCCACGCTGGGGTGGCCCAGAGGAGTAGCTTCAGACCCCCTCCCCACAGAACACAGGGTTGAAAGACTTGTGGAGTCCAGGTTCAGTATTTTGGCTTCTGTAATGGTTTTCCTCTAAATAATAATATAGTTCTAATACCAAGCAAGAAAAAAATGTGAATTTTGAAGAATGAATTATTTTGGCAATTCACAAAGACTTGAAGCCTAATGCCATTGTTGCAGTGTCTGTCCCTTAGTTCTTTACCTGGGACTCAGGGAATCAGCAAATGATGGGGCTGGAAGAGACCTTCAGGAGCATCTGGGACTGTACTGAGGGAGAGTATTACTAGATTCTCAAATTCTTCCAATGAGACAATCTCAGATTACCTTATATGTAAAATCAATTATAAATTACTGCTTTTCTCCTAGTAATAGATTAAAGTCTCACTCATATGTTATGGCTGAAATAGCAGTTCATGGGGCTGATAGAAGTGTGTGAATGTTATGTATTCTGCTTTCAAATAGATCGTGGATATTTAACTCTGGAAGATTTCAAAAAAGCATTTAAGCAGGTGGCTCCCAAGTTATCGGAAAGGATTATTCTCGAGGTATTCAGGTAAGGTGCCAAAATCTTTATGTATACCCACCCCTTGATTTACCATTTGCTTTTACAAGTTTTCAGTTTTATGGAGAACACTCATTTATGCTTATTTTTCACTAGTGAACATTTTCATCTCACAGCATATTGTCATGATCCAGGAGAGAATTTTATAGTTAGCTATTCGTCCATCCACACCTTGACAGTGGGCTCTAAAGTGGGTGGAGTGCTTGCATACTAGGAAGGTGGAAAAATCATTTGTTAGTAGGGGTGGAGAGGAGCAGAAAGAAAGTAGAACTTCTTTGTGTATTTATGTATTGACCAAAAAACCCCCCGAAGCTTTATTAATATTTAACATGGATGCTGGTGTTCTCCCATGGTCTGTATTTCATCAGACATGGGTTACAAATGGTCCTTGAGTTGTCTGGAGAGTAGAGTTGGGTTGATCAGTGCTGGCCCCTCCTTCGTTTGTTTTCAAAGTTATAGACCCATGTTGCAGTTCACACACACCTGATAAAGTAGATTTAAAGATTATATTATGTTGTCTTTATAAACTATTTCTGACAAAATGGGCAAGTGGCTTAAAAGCAGTTTCCGTTAGGAAACTGCAGATTGAAAGTAGTAAGAATAGTGTAAGCACATGCTTGCAGAGAAAATTGCAGAGTTGCCTCTTCTCTGACTGCTAACATGAGTTCCTCATCAACCCTGTTACCAGGTGTGTTAATTAGGGTTTCGTACAGCAGTAAGAGCCAGAAAACCCAAAACAACAAAGCTCAAAACAGAGAGCAATAAACACAGGAGAGTCCAGGGCTGATCTGATGGCAACACAGCTGTGAAGGACCCAGATTCCTCCCCTCCTGTTGTTTGGCTGCCTCAGCATCTGGCTTCTCCCTCTTGCTTCAAGGTGGCTCCCAAGGTTTCAGCCATCACACCCGAATTCCAGCTAGGTAGGCCGAAAGGGAGCAGAAGATATGCCCCTCCTTTTAAGGCTATCCATTATTTCTTCCTACATCCCAGTGACCAAAGCTTCGTTCCAAGGCCACGAATAGCTACAAGGGGGAGGTGGGTCTGGAAAATGTAGTCCCTGCTTTGGGCAGTCATGTGCACTCAAATGGAGTTTCTGATACTGGGGAAGAAGGAGAGAACAGATATTGGGGGACATCTGGCAGGTGTTCCCATGTGGATAAAAGTAATTTCATGAAATCTGACCGGAAGCCAGCCCTGCTCAGTAGAAGTTATCAAGCAGGTTATTTGAAATAAGAATCTGCACTCACTGTCGTTAACGGTGACATATATGAAATTCTTTTGCTGCATCATTTTCAAGCAGATTATTGAGCAAGCTATTGAAGAGCAAAGGAGTTCAAGCCAAGCGCAGACAAAGTGCCCGAGGACAGTATTACTTAGGTGATTCCAGAACATCAAGACCTTTAAAATATAGTAGCATCCTTGTGTACACTTTGTGATGAGAAGAGTAATGAAAGTCAATGTATTTCTACCACATGGTGGTTTTTCACAAAAAGAATTACTTCATTTTACTTTTACAAAAAGACACGTGTCAGTCTTCCCTGGTGGCACAGTGGTTAAGAATCCGCCTGCCAATGCAGGGGACACAGGTTCGAGCCCTGGTCCAGGAAGATCCCACATGCCGCGGAGCAACTAAGCCCGTGCGCCACAACTACTGAGCCTGTGCTCTAGAGCCCACGAGCCACAACTACTGAGCCTGCGCACCGCAACTACTGAAGCCGGCGTGCTTAGAGCCTGTGCTCCACAACAGGAGAAGCCACCGCAATGAGAAACCCATGCACCGCAACGAAGAGTAGCCCCCACTCACCGCAACTAGAGAAAGCCCGTGCACAGCAATGAAGACCTAATGCAGCCAAAAATAAATAAATTAAATAAATTTAAAAAAAAAAAAAAGGACAAGTGTCCAAATTTGCTGACCTTTTTGTGTTAAGTGGTTTCAGGAGATGCCCCCTTGTACCGCATGTGTAATTTTGAAAAATCCACTTAAATATAGCCGTTCAAGGTAGAAGCAGTCTTTTAACAGTGAGTGGAAAAGTAACCGCTTCTCAAAAGAAACCTACATTATTGGGAGAGCATTTTTGAAAATAGATATTTGGAAATGTGATTCTTTTTTAAAAAATGTGTACACCTATTGAAACCTTCATACCTGCACATTTAATAAGTTAAAAATGGAATGTTCTAATCTGGTGAAAAAAGTCGTACAAAGTTTCAGTGGTTTAAGAAAAAAAAAAGAAAATGGTCATGAAGAACCTAGGGGCAAGACGGGAATAAAGACACAGACCTACTAGAGAATGGACTTGAGAATATGGGGAGGGGGAAGGGTAAGCTGTGACAAAGTGAGAGAGTGGCATGGACATATATACACTACCAAACGTAAAATAGATAGCTAGTGGGAAGCAGCTGCATAGCACAGGGAGATCAGCTCGGTGCTCTGTGACCACCTAGAGGGGTGGGATAGGGAGGGTGGGAGGGAGGGAGGGAGACGCAAGAGGGAAGAGATATGGGGACATATGTATATGTATAACTGACTCACTTTGTTATAAAGCAGAAACTAACACACCATTGTAAAGCAATTATACTCCAATAAAGATGTTAAAAAAAAATAATAAACAAGCAATTCCCAGACTATATCAGGTTGGGGATTAAAAAAAAAAAAAAAAAAAAGGTTATGGGTAAGCCTAACTGTGTAGTATATGTATAAAACATTTTTAAAAATTCAAGGGGCTTCCCTGGTGGCGCAGTGGTTGGGAGTCCGCCTGCCAATGCAGGGGACACGGGTTCGTGCCCCGTTCTGGGAAGATCCCACATGCCGCGGAGCGGCTAGGCCCGTGAGCCACAACTACTGAGCCTGCGCGTCTGGAGCCTGTGCTCTGCAACAAGAGAGGCCGCGATAGTGAGAGGCCCGCACACCGCGATGAAGAGTGGCCCCCGCTCGCTGCAACTGGAGAAAGCCCTTGCACAGAAACGAAGACCCAACACAGTCAAAAATAAATAAATAAATAAATATAAAAATTCAAAAAAAAAAAAGTTTCAGTGGTTTGAGAGTACAATTTTTAAAAGTATACAAATTCAATAGCTTTGATAAGTTTTCAAGAGCAACTAACTAATTGGTATCAGGAGAGATGGAAATTTATTAGCTGAATTTCAATTAACAATACCAACAAAATAATTAAAAAAAAAAACCCTTAAGCTTTTTCGTTATCAGAGGATGGAATTAAAAACAAGGATTCGGTGTCATGATGCCGTTTTCCCATTTAGATCTACATACCTTTGTGAGGTATCTCTGACAGCCGTTAAGACCAAATAGTAAAACAAACTGAAATTGAAATTGCTCAATCACAAAGGATTCAACCGAGATGTTCAGAAATGATAAAGTACGTGAAATCACACTGTTCTTGTTAGATGTTATTAATAATTTCTAGTGATGGCAAAAAGTCATTTGCCATTAATGAATAAAATATTTTTACCTTTAATTCCTTAGAAATTTCTGTATTATATTTTATAATGAACATAACATATTAATATTGTGGCACATGTCTGTATAATCTATACATAAATATATTCATATGCCCACAAATCTTGTACTTCCCAGGATTGCGATCAAAACAGTTTAGAGACTACTACAGTAAACAGCCAAACAAGGCATTTTAGCTAACTGAACATGCCCTGCTTAAAGTCTCATTTGTATTATTATTTATAGCACCACAATCCCTAAACCAGAATAAATGAGGCATGATAAGAATTAAATGAAGTTGTGACACCAAAAGAGAGAAAAATATTTCCTCTGAGTGTAAATTGAAGTTGGCCAGAGAAACAGAGATGTCTAACTTCCACATGTCTCTGTTTCAGTGGTACAAATAATTTTCAAGAATAAGGAAAAGAAGGATTTCCCTGGCAGTCCAGTGGTTAAGACTCTGCGCTTCCACTGCAGGGGGCACGGGTTCGATCCCTGGTCGGGGAACTAAGATCCTGCATGCTGTGCGGCGTGGCCAAAAAAAAAAAAAAAAGAAAGAATAAGGAAAAGAAGAGCAGCTGCTGGGGCTGTTAGTGATGATGCAAATTACATAATGTTTCTAAGGTTAGACACTGTGTGAGACGCTTGAATAGCTTTGACTTAATTGAGCAGTGTGAATGGAGTTCATTCCCAGGTTCGCAGTTACTCAGAAGAAAGCTGATACATGAAGACCACTATAAAAAGGCAGCCAGAGAAGGAGACTTCCAATAAGACCAGAGTCAGCTGTGGTTTGAATGATGAAAGAAGTTTTCACAATCTTCAATTCTTAGATTGCCAGATTCTTCCCAAAGAAACTTCTAAGACCAAGAGTAGCCTCTTTCAGAAGGCTTGTGATACTTGCTCGTATCACACCTTCATTTTATAAGACAAACCAACCAACCACAACAATAAAACCAGCTAAACACCCAAAACAAACCTTCCAGAAAGACAGACTTGAGGCATAAGGCATCAAAGAATCATTTCATCTTGTAACTTGATGGAAACACTGGAGTATCATTCATTAAATCTGAGGGCTTTACAAGAAGTAAATGAGATATGTTTATAAAGTTTGTGAATTGTTGCCTAACTACTCTGGTGGTGTTTACTTTTAGCGATTTTTTCATGAATAAAAGCAACGTGGTTTTTAAAAAATACGTATATTGTCAGTGTTCGTAATATTCATAACCTGTTCTGCTATCATAACCTTTTTTAGAAAATCTTAGTTCTGTAGTTAAATGGACTCAAAGCTCACCTCCAGGCTTTGTGCTATAGTTTCTGCTAAGCTGAAGTCTATCCTCTAGGTAGGGATCATAACTATATTCCCTGGTGTCTTCCATGTTCAGCAATGTTTATCTGAGCCATTGTCCTTGAATAAAAACATATAATAGATAGAACATTAACATTTTAAAAAAATTAATTAATTTAGGGGCTTCCCTGGTGACACAGTGGTTAGGAATCCACCTGCCAATGGAGGGGACACGGGTTCGAGCCCTGGTCTGGGAAGATCCTACATGCTGCAAAGAAACTAAGCCCACGAGCCACAACTGCTGAAGCCTGAGTGCCTAGAGGCCTTGCTCCGCAACAAGCGAAGCCACTGCAAGGAAAAGCCCGCGCACCACAGCAAAGAGTAGCCACCGCTCACCGAAACTAGAGAAAGCCCGTGCACAGCAATGAAGACCCAACGTAGCCAAAAATAAATTCTTTTTTATTTGTGGCGTGTGGGCTCAGTAGTTGTGGCTCGTGGGCTTAGTTGCTCCGCGGCCTGTGGGGTCTTCCCAGACCAGGGCTCGAAGCTGTGTCCCCTGCATTGGCAGTAGGATTCTCAACCACTGTGCCACCAGGGAAGTCCAAACATTAACATCTTTGAATCACATTCTTTTTCTTTGAAAATGCTGATTGTGCTTTTGTTGGAAGTCCTTTTAAATTGTTTAATTTCTATTTCTTTTGCTCAAATTGTTCACCGTGTTTCTCAGTATAATTTCAGCAGTGTCTGTTCTCCTTTGTGCTGTGTCCAATGTGGCTTTTTTGTTGTTGTTGTTATGGGTTTTTTTTAAAATATCTTCATTGGAGTATAATTGCTTTACAATGGTGTGTTAGTTTCTGCTGTATAACAAAGTGAATCAGCTATACATATACATGTATTCCCATATCCTCTCCCTCTTGCGTCTCCCTCCCACCCTCCATATCCCACCCCTCTAGGTGGTCACAAAGCACCGAGCTGATCTCCCTGTGCTATGCGGCTGCTTCCCACTAGCTATCTATTTTACATTTGGTAGTGTATATATGTCCATGCTACTCTCTCACTTCATCCCAGCTTACCCTTCCCCCTCCCTGTGTCCTCAATCCATTCTCTACATCTGCATCTTTATTCCTGTCCTGCCCCTATGTTCATCAGAACCATTTTTTTTTTTTTAGATTCCATATATATGTGTTTGCATACGATATTTGTTTTTCTCTTTCTGACTTACTTCACTCTGTATGACGGACTCTAGGTCCATCCACCTCACTACAAATAACTCAGTTTTGTTTCTTTTTATGGCTGAGTAATATTCCACTGTATATATGTGCCACATCTTCTTTATCCGTTCATCTGTCGATGGACACTTAGGTTGCTTCTGTGTCCTGACTATTGTAAATAGTGCTACAGTGAACATTGTGGTACATGTCTCTTTTTGAATTATGGTTTTCTCAGGGTATATGCCCAGTAGTGGGATTGCTGGGTCATACGGTAGTTCTACTTTTAGTTTTTTTTTTTTTTGAAATTTCATGTAATGTCTGAAACATTTATATTAACATATTTCCATACATATTTCCATACAAATACAAATATAAGATTTTTAGAAATTTCATGTAATGTCTGAAACATTTATATTAACATATTTCCATACAAATAACCCAATGAAAGTTTAGTATTAGTTGTTTTGTTGGTTTTTTTATACTGCAGGTTCTTATTAGGCATCAGTTTTATACACATCAGTGTATACATGTCAATCCCAATCGCCCAATTCAGCACACCACCATCCCCACCTCATTGCAGTTTTCCCCCCTTGGTGTCCATATGTCCATTCTCTACATCTGTGTCTCAACTTCTGCCCTGCAATCTGGCTCATCTGTACCATTTTTCTAGGTTCCACATACATGCATTAATATACGATATTTGTTTTTCTCTTTCTGACTTACTTCACTCTGTATGACAGTCTCTAGATCCATCCACTTCTCAACAAATGGCTCAATTTCGTTCCTTTTTATGGCTGAGTAATATTCCGTTGTATATATGTACCACAACTTCTTTATCCATTCGTCTGTTGATGGGCATTTAGGTTGCTTCCATGACCTGGCTATTGTAAATAGTGCTGCAATGAACATTCTGGTGCACGTGTCTTTTTGAATTACGGTCTTCTCTGGGTATATGCCCAGTAGTGGGATTGCTGGGTCATATGGTAATTCTATTTTTAGTTTTTTAAGGAACCTCCGTACTGTTCTCCATAGTGGCTGTATCAATTTACATTCCCACCAACAGTGCAAGAGGGTTCCCTTTTCTCCACACAGTCTCCCACATTTATTGTTTGTAGATTTTTTGATGATGGCCATTCTGACTGGTGTGAGGTGATACCTCATTGTAGTTTTGATTTTCATGTCTCTAATGATTAGTGATGTTGAGCATCCTTTCATGTGTTTGTTGGCAATCTGTATATCTTCTTTGGAGAAATGTCTTTAGGTCTTCTGCCCATTGTTGGATTAGGTTGTTTGTTTTTTTTGATACTGAGCTGCAGGAGCTGGTTGTAAATTTTGGAGATTAATCCTTTGTCAGTTGCTTCATTTCCAAATATTTTCTCCCATTCTGAGGGTTGTCTTTTGGTCTTGTTTATGGTTTCCTTTGCTGTGCAAACGCTTTTAAGTTTCATTATGTCCCATTTGTTTATTTGTGTTTTTATTTCCATTTCTCTAGGAGGTGGGTCAAAAAGGATCTTGCTGTGATTCATGTCTAAGAGTGTTCTTTCTATGTTTTTCTCTGAGAGTTTTATTGTGTCTGGTCTTATATTTAGGTCTTTAATGCATTTTGAGCTTATTTTTGTGTATGGTATTAGGAAGTGTTCTAATATCATTCTTTTACATGTAGCTGTCCAGTTTTCCCAGCACCACTTATTGAAGAGGCTGTCTTTTCTCCATTGTATATTTTTGCCTCCTTTATCAAAGATAAGGTTACCATAGGTGCGTGGGTTTATCTCTGGGCTTTCTATCCTGTTCCATTGATCTGTATTTCTGTTTTTGTGCCAGTACCATATTGTCTTGATTACTGTAGCTTTGTAGTATAGTCTGAAGTCTGGGAGCTGATTCCTCCAGCTCCGTTTTTCTTTCTCAAGATTGCTTTGGCTATTCGGGGTCTTTTGTGTTTCCATACAAATTGTGAAATTTTTTGTTCTAGTTCTGTGAAAAATGCCATTGGTAGTCTGGTAGGGATTGCATTGAATCTGTTGATTGCTTTGGGTAGTATAGTCATTTTCACAATGTTGATTCTCCCAATCCAAGAACATGGTATCTCTCTCCATTTGTTTGTATCATCTTTAATTTCTTTCATCAGTGTCTTATAGTTTTCTGCATACAGGTCTTTTGTCTCCTTAGGTAGGTTTATTCTTAGGTATTTTATTCTTTTTGTTGCAGTGGTAAATGGGAGTGTTTCCTTAATTTCTCTTTCAGATTTTTCATCATTAATGTATAGGAATGCAAGAGATTTCTGTGCATTAATTTTGTATCCTGCTACTTTACCAAATTCACTGATTAGCTCTAGTAGTTTTCTGGTAGCATCTTTAGGATTCTCTATGTATAGTATCATGTCATCTACAGCTTACTTCTTCTTTTCCGATTTGGACTCCTTTTATTTCTTTTTCTTCTCTGATTGCTGTGGCTAAAACTTCCAAAACTATGTTGAGTAACAGTGGTGAGAGTGGGCAACCTTGTCTTCTTCCTGATCTTAGTGGAAATGGTTTCAGTTTTTCACCACTGAGAATGATGTTGGCTGTGGGTTTGTCAAATATGGCCTTTATTATGTTGAGGTAAGTTCTCTCTAGGCCTACTTTCTAGAGCGTTTTTACCATAAATCAGTGTTGAATTTTGTTGAAAGCTTTTTCTGCATCTATTGAGATGACCATATGGTTTTTATCCTTCAATTTGTTAATATGGTGTATCACACTGATTGATTTGCGTATATTGAAGAACCCTTGCATTCCTTGCATAAACCCCACTTGATCATGGTATATGATCCTTTTAATGTGCTGTTGGATTCTGTTTGCTAGTATTTTGTTGAGGATTTTTGCATCTATGTTCATCAGTGATACTGGCCTGTAGTTTTCGTTTTTTGTGACATCTTTGTCTGGTTTTGGTATCAGGGTAATGGTGGCCTCATAGAATGAGTTTGGGAGTGTTCCTCCCTCTGCTATCTTTTGGAAGAGGTTGAGAAGAGCAGGTGTTAGCTCTTCTCTAAATGTCTGATAGAATTCGCCTGTGAGGCCATCTGGTCCTGGGCTTTTGTTTGTTGGAAGATTTTTAATCACAGTTTCAATTTCAGTGCTTGTGATTGATCTGTTTATATTTTCTATTTCTTCCTGGTTCAGTCTTGGAAGGTTGTGCTTTTCTAAGAATTTGTCCATTTCTTCCAGGTTGTCCACTTTATTGGCATGTGGTTGCTTGTAGTAATCTCTCATGATCCTTTGTATTTCTGCAGTGTCAGTTGTTACTTCTCCTTTTTCATTTCTAATTCTATTGATTTGAGTCTTCTCCCTTTTTTTCTTGATGAGTCTGGCTAATGGTTTATCAATTTTGTTTATCTTCTCAAAGAACCAACTTTTAGTTTTATTGATCTTTGCTATCGTTTCATTTCTCTTTCATGTATTTCTGATCTGATCTTTATGATTTCTTTCCGTCTGCTAACTTTGGGGGTTTTTTGTTCTTCTTTCTCTAATTGCTTTAGGTGTAAGGTTAGGTTGTTTATTTGAGATGTTTCTTGTTTCTTGAGGTAGGATTGTATTGCTATAAACTTCCCTCTTAGAACTGCTTTTGCTGCATTCTGTAGGTTTTGGGTCATCATGTTTTCACTGTCATTTGTTTCTAGGTATTTTTTGATTTCCTCTTTGATTTCTTCAGTGATCTCTTGGTTATTTAGTAGTGTATTGTTTAGCCTCCTTGTGTTTGTAGTTTTTACACATATTTTCCTGTAATTGATATCTAGTCTCATAGCGTTGTGGTTGGAAAAGATGCTTGATACGATTTCAATTTTCTTAAATTTACCAAGGCTTGATTTGTGTCCCAAGATATGATCTGTCCTGGAGAATGTTCCATGAGCACTTGAGAAGAAAGTGTATTCTGTTGTTTTTGGATGGAATGTCCTATAAATATCAATTAAGTCCATCTTGCTTAATGTGTCATTTAAAGCTTGTGTTTCCTTATTTATTTTCATTTTGGATGATCTGTCCATTGGTGAAAGTGGGGTGTTAAAGTCTTCAAGTATTATTGTGTTACTGTTGATTTCCCCTTTTATGGCTGTTAGCATTTGCCTTAAGGTTTGAGGCAAATGCTCCTACGTTGGGTGTGTAAATATTTCCAATTGTTATATCTTCTTGATTTGATCCCTTGATCATTATGTAGTGTCCTTCTTTGTCTCTTGTAATAGTCTTTATTTTAAAGTCTGTTTTGTCTGATATGAGAATTGCTACTCCAGCTTTCTTTTGATTTCCTTTTGCATGGAATATCTTTTTCCATCCCCTCACTTTCAGTCTGTATATGTCCCTAGGTCTGAAGTGGGTCTCTTGTAGACAGCATATATACGGGTCTTGTTTTTGTATCCATTCAGCCAGGCTATGTCCTTTGGTTGGAGCATTTAATCCATTTACATTCAAGGTAATTATCAATATACATGTTCCTATTACCATTTTCTTAATTGTTTTGGGTTTGTTATTGTAGGTCTTTTCCTTCTCTCGTGTTTCCTGCCTAGAGAAGTTCCTTTAGCATTTGTTGTAAAGCTGGTTTGGTGGTGCTGAATTCTCTTAGCTTTTGCTTGTCTGTAAAGGTTTTAATTTCTCTGTTGAATCTCAGTGAGATCCTTGCTGAGTAGAGTTATCTTGGTTTTAGGTTTTTCCCTTTTATCACTTTAAATATGTCTTGCCACTCCCTTCTGGCTTGTAGTTTCTGCTGAAAGATCAGCTGTTAACCTTATGCAATTCCCTTGTATGTTATTTGTTGCTTATCCCTTGCTGCTTTTAATATTTTTTCTTTGTATTTAATTTTTGATAGTTTGATTAATACGTGTCTTGGCATGTTTCTCCTTGGATTTATTCTGTATGGGACTCTCTGTGCTTCCTGGAGTTGATTGACTATTTCCTTTCCCATGTTAGGGAAGTTTTCAACTATAATCTCTTCAAATATTTTCTCAGACCCTTTCTTTATCTCTTCTTCTTCTGGGACTCCTATAATTCAAATGTTGGTATGTTTAATGTTGTCCCAGAGATCTCTGAGACTGTCCTCAATTGTTTTCATTCTTTTTTCTTTATTTTGCTTTGCGGTAGTTATTTCCAATATTTTATCTTCCAGGTCACTTATCCGTTCTTTTGCCTCATTTATTCTGCTATTGATTCCTTCTAGAGAATTTTTAATTTCATTTATTGTGTTGTTCATCATTGTTTGTTTGCTCTTTAGTTCTTCTGGGTCCTTGTTAAATGTTTCTTGTAGTTTCTCCATTCTGTTTGCAAGATTTTGGATCATCTTTACTATCATTACTCTGAATTATTTTTCAGCTGGCTGCCTATTTCCTCTTCATTTGTCTGGTCTGGTGGGTTTTTGCCTTGCTCCTGCATCTGCTGTGTGTTTCTCTGTGTTCTCATTTTGCTTAACTTACTGTGTTTGGGGATCTCCTTTTTGCAGGCTACAGGTTCGTAGTTCCCGTTGTTTTTGGTGTCTGCCCCCAGTGGGTAAGGTTGGTTCAGGGGCTTGTGTAGGCTTCCTGGTAGAGGGGACCGGTGCCTGTGTTCTGGTGGGTGGGGCTGGATCTCGTCTTTCTGGTGGGCACGGCTGCATCCGGTGGTGTGTTTTGGGGTGTCTGTGAAGTTAGTATGGTTTTAGGCAGCCTCTCTGCTAATGGGTGGGGTTGTGTTCCTGTCTTGCTAGTTGTTTGGCATGGGGTGTCCAGCACTGGAGCTTGCTGGCCGTTGAGTGGAGCTGGGTCTTAGCGTTGAGACGGAGATCTCTGGGAGAGCTCTTGCCGATTGATATTATGTGGGGCCTGGAGGTCTCTGGTGGTCCAGTGTCCTGAACTCAGCTCTCCCACCTCACAGGCTCAGGCCTGACACCAGGCAGGAGCACCAAGACCTTTTTCGGAAGTCTGAGGTCTTCTGCTAGCGTTCAATAGGTGTTCTGTAGGAGTTGTTCCACCTGTAGATGTATTTTTGATGTATTTGTGGGGAGGAAGGTGATCTCCACGTCTTACTCCTCCGCCATCTTGAAGCACTCCCTCTGTTATGGTTTTATTTTCTCCTTACGTTTCTTTCTTGAGCTATATCTACTGATGTTTCATTTCATTTTGTTATTTTGCTGTATCTTGTTATTTTATAGTATCTCCCCAAAGCCTTTCTGTATCTACTTTCGTCTCTCATTTTATGGAGGTGTTTGCTTTATTGGGGCAAGTAGTTTTTGAGGTTTTATTTTTAATGGTTGATTGCTTGGGGGCTGCTAATTATAGCTTTTTTCATGTAAATTAAGAAAGCAAGTTTTCTATCGAGGGATGGGTTTTGAGGAATGTTTCTTTCTTAAACCAAGAGGTGATATCTTATGTAAAAAACAAAAATTGGTACTACTTTATATTACCTCTAAAGATATTTAAAAAAAGGCTTAATGTTTTTAAATTTTGAGATTCCTTTCAGTGTTTAAAACTTACAACGTTGCTTTCCACTTAGAGCTGATAATCATGACTTGTGTACCTGTGCACTAAAATAACTGAAGCTAATAAATATCATGGATGACGTTTCATTATTATTAAGAAATTCTCAGGAAATTCTATTCTTGAAGAACTTTCTCTTTTTTTGTCCTACCCACTACAAATGGCAGAAGTTTAAGAGGTACGAGAACTGAGTAGCACTGTTTGTCCAGTGGAATGAATCTGAGCTAACAGGCTGTTTCTAGCACTGAACGTTTAAAACAAAAAACATCTTTTCTTCTTTAATACTAATAGAACATAATAAAAACCTTGTAGTACTTTTTTATTTTCTTAAACATTCAAAAATCTTTAGTGAATCTAAAAAGTAGTTAAAAGTGTTTAACCTGGCTCTCCAACATCTGGCCCGCTTCCCAAACTCATCTTTCATTCATCGTCCCAAATTCCTGTATTTCCCTTTGCATAATGCTTGTTCCTTTGAATACGTGATGTGTATTTATACTGCATTCTGTTGCTCTTGCCAGCAATGCTTTTCTCTACTTCTTACCTGTCCAAATTAGACCTATCTTTCAAGGTCCTGCTCAATAAACACACACAAAAAAGTCTTTTTTTCTTTACATTGAACAGCCTTTTCTCCTTTCTCTGAAATTTAATAGTACTATGGTTGTGTAATTTTTTCAATCATCTACTCAATAAACAAAAATACAGTGTTTACGATTATCTCCATAAAATACTACAAGCTCTTTGAGGTTACAAATTTATCTGTAACTTTCACCGTTCTCAGCATGTTGCCTTATGCATTCTAGTTACTTAATAATTGTTGGTCCATTGTCACTTACTCCAAATATCCAGTAACAGTAAAATCCTCACTTATAATTTTCTTATGGTTTTAATTTCTTATAATCTAGGCAAGAATCCTTTAAAATGCAATCAGGAGCTTTCTAACCACATGTGGCTTTGCCTTCTATTTTTCTCATTCTACATGTGATTTTTATGAATTAATCTCTGACGGCCTCTCTTTGTTTTTTTCTTTTAGGGACATTTTCAGTTCATGATTTAACCCCAGCTATTGTCAGGGAGCTGGCTTAATGTGCTCTCTTGACTTTGCCCACCGTCAGCACCCTGTGGTATTTCTGGCTGGTGTTTTTCTCTGTGTGGGTATGTTTGCGTCTCCATGCCTAGGAGCCTTCTCCATCTCATTGTAAGCGCTGAGATTTGCACTTTCTTACTGCCTGTCAATTGGCAAAAAGCTCTGGGTAGCTGCTTCTGCTTTCCAGCCATATGAAATGAAACATGGGTGTGCAGAAGGCCCACCAGTGTCCAAGACTCTGAGTGCAGGTGGATTGCCAGATAGTAATGTAATGCGGAAATACTGACATACCAAAATGCTCTCCAGTCAGAACTGGAGACATTTAAAGTGATATCTGATATTTTTGGTCTAAGAATCTCATTCTTCGTATTACATGGGGATGGTCAAAAAACATAGAATATCTAACTCTCCTTTTGGGATTATTAAAAATTAGTTGAGAATAAGAGCATCATGACTTGTTGGATAGTATATTTTCATTGCCAGAGTGTCAGTGGTGTAGGGGCTTAAGAATGCAATTTTAAAAGGGAGTTATGGGTACCCTCTTGATAGAAAGATCACATATGCCTTTTATCACAGCTATTGTGGGGGAAAGGGGCCTCATGAGCTTGGGTAACGTGAAGTAACATGTTAATGGAAGAGTCTTTTAGAACCAAGGAGCCCAGAGGAAAGTGATATAAGATAGAATGTATTTTTTCAGATCATTTGCATCTCTTTTGAAGTGTTATTCTTCACTGTGCTCTTTAGCTTCTTATAATTCCTTTCGGCTGGCAGCCAACTTGTTGCATATCATTGTCTTGGACAGTCTCTAACTGGAGAAAGTTTCCCAATCATTATTCTGTGCTTCAGAATGATCATCTTATAAATGTAGTCAGGTGACCTCACCAAGATCGCAGTTATTATAGTGAGTACCTACTTTGGGGAATATGATTGTTGATCTCTAAGTATCTACATGCTTCTGTGTATAGAAAAGTATAAAAGAGACTAGAAATTGTATCTGATTCTTTGTGACTATAGGTAGATAGCTGTTACCAGCTGTACCTAGTGAGTGTAGTGACCAAATAAGTAGATTTCTTGAGTTTCCAATTTTTATTTCGTCAATTTTTGTATCTTCCCTGCAATGACAATGCCTTGGTTTTTATTTCAGTGTTTATGTTTCAAAATTTTATTGTCAGAGATTCCCATTTCTGTTTATTTTCTTGCATGTGATCACTGAATGGGGAATATGAATATGTGTAAGCTTTTCAAACTGACCTCAGAATTTCTCCTCTCTGGGGACTACTTTCACATGTAATATGTTAAATACAACTGTACTTTAAAAATCCAGCTATAGAAATAATTATATGCTAATCATTTTAAGAAAATGTCAGTTTTTCAGAGGGTTCTTGACTGATTTTGCTCCATGAACGAAAATATATCCTTGCATTTGAGGATGGTCTTTTTTTACCGGTATAAATTTTAGAATTGGTGTTGCAGGAATTGAAGCTCAGAAACTGGACCAGAAAACAAGTAGAGAAGAATAATGACTTCATTACATAGATTTTCAAACAGAATGTGTTATTTTGGTTTCTTCAGTTAAGCTAATTAGTTCCTGTTAACAAGGATGTATTATTTGATTGGAAGAAATATTTAATCTCTTTCACATTCCAGATGTCCAGATTTTGTAGTCTTTTCTTAGGTTAAACCCATCCAGATGCAAATTCTATTCCTCCTTCAAGGCCCAGCTTTTAAAAAAATATTTCTTATCTTGAAAGCTGGCCCTACCCTACACCCTACCCAACCCCTCTCTACCCCAAAAAGGACCTTGTCTCCTCCTTCTGCTTGAAACTCCTAATCTGTCATAAATATCTTTCTTCTTTATGCTTATACATAGGTATTTGCATACATCAATTATTTCTAGTTTTAGAACGTGAGCTTAATATAAACAGGCACAAGTGGGATATTTATGGGAGTACAGAACTCCCGTAGCACAGTTTTGTACGTGTCAAGTAAGTGACTGAATTTTATATAAATGAATGGCTTATGTAGCGAACAGGCTTTCACCAAAACCTCTCAGGCCTGCACTCTCCTCATCTCAGACATGAGGGGATTGTGCTTCTTCTTGTTCCAGAACCGACTGGTGGGGTTATCTATCATGGAGGGTGGCATGGCAGTCTCCTTGATTTTCTCTGCGTCTCCCAGATAATATTCAGAATCCACCACCATGTGAATACAGATGTGATCTGTCAGTGTGACAAAGACTGCTCTCAAGAGAAAATTACTGGGCTGACAGCTCTCCAACCCTGGGTTTAGTTTTTGAGATGTCACTATAACAAGTGTTATGGTCAACGTTTCCAATTCCTCATCTACATATATGGTAGAATACACTGTTCTCGCTGTAATAGCATGAGGACTATTTTTCTTTTAATCCAGCTGTCACATAAGAAAGTGCTGCCATGGTTTCTTTCTTGTGGCCAAATGTTGCTAACCCTTTCAGTCATCCTTGAAGTTAGCGATAGGCGCACATCATGCATGTATTCATGCCATTTGCCTTTGTAGAAGGAGGAATGTGTTTCTTACATTTTTCTTTGGTAGTCGATAGCTAACTTCTGGGTGGAAATTTTGATAATACTGTGTGTTGTATTTATAAAATAAGAAAAACTTGTATTTAATAAAAGAAATTTTTATTTTATAGGAGATAATTAAATCAACATTGTTTTAAGATGTCACCAAAAAAAAATAGGCTCAGCATTAAGAGTTTCACTACAAAGTTTCAGTTGTCCCCCTTAGATATAGCTTAAAAAATGAAGTCCAAGGGCTTCTAATGCTATGTTTTTATCTATGGCATACCGACCTATGAGTTTGTGACCTCACGTCTAGCCATCTTGTCTACCGTCCTCCTACCCGTGCATTCTCTTCCATCAGGCTACCTTGAAGAGATACATCCTTGTCATTCAAAGCTCCAGAGACCAGCAGCATCAGCATTAGGGAACTTGTTAGCAGTGATTAGCAATGCCTGATCTCAGGCCTCACTCCAAACGTACTGAGTCAAATGTGTTTAATGTGATCCCTGGGTGATCCATATGCACTTATTAAAGTTTGAAAATCACTGGTCCACCCTCCTCGTTCAATTTTGGATAATGAGAGTAAATTAGCATTACTTTTTAATGTTACCTCTTGACTTCAGTAACTTTTCATCCCCTGCCAGATAACGCCCAGACTCCTTAGCCTGACATACAAGGCCCCTCCACACACAGACCTGGCGTGCCCAGATCAAAGATTCTAATCCACTGTTCTGATTTACTTGCTGTGTTCTGATCCTATCTCATTTCTCTTCCATTGCCCTCTCACCTCCTCTCCTGACTTCCCCATCCACATATCTACTGGTATCCATTCCTTTGAACTTAGCTGAACTCTCTCTTCTAGGGAGCCTTCCCTGATCACTCCAGCTCACAAAATTTCCTTTTTCTTCCTTAGAACTTCTGTAGCACTTGCGAGAGTATTGCATCTAATAATAGTAACCACAGTAACACTGGCAACTGACATTTGCTGAGTATTTACTGTGTACCGCACCCTGGTCTGAAGGAGTCTTCTTAGGAACCTCCTGGGTTAGGCTCTGTCTGTCCCCATTTTACAGATGAGGACAAAGCTTGGAGAGGTCAAAGGACTTGCTTGATGCTGCTGCCTGCTGAGTAACAGAATGAAGATTTGCTTGTGCTCTTAATCACTGTAATATTCCCTTCTCACTTCTTCTAACAGCATGGATGTCCTGAGAGTAGGAACCAGGCATGCTTTTGCATCCCCACAATGCCTGCCATAAACCTAAGTAAGGCATGTTCACTCTGCCTGGAAGTGTTCTTGGTAAACCAGTTGCACAATTATATAGCTTTTCCCTGTTCATGTGAATTGGTTTGGTTTCGATTGTTACATTTGAGATTTCATTTGATTATCTGCACATAAATGAAAGGAACTATTTACAAAAATGTACAAAAGGAAACTGATACAGCCTTTTATTACATGAAACGGTAGCAGGCATTCCAGATCACGTTGCTTTGATAGGAACCCTTGTGTTTTGCGTGTTGCCTTTGGAATTATATCACAATAGCGAAAGATTTTGCCAAATCAACTGGAAAAGCAAAAAATGTTTAAAATTGACCAATGAGGTTTCATCACTTTAGCTGGGGTGGGAGTGCTAAGCTGAACTTATGATTGTCTTCTTTACAAGGGAGGATTATGCTTTGATTCACTTGTAAGACCCTTTTGATCAGTTGTTGTGAGTTTAGCATCATCTTTTACCATTTCCAGCTTGTCAGTATTGTCTGCTCATCTTCCCTCCTTGGTTGCAACCTGCTGCTGGAGAAGATCAGGGCCAAGTAGGAATTCAGTGCACTACAGGCTTCGAGTGGCATCTCTTTCTTCCTGCGCTTTCCCTCACCCTGCCTGTCCCTGTTCCTAAGCTGACCCCAGGAGAGGCGGAACAGGCACTAATACTGTTAACCGTAACTTTCCCGCCCCTCCCTCCTGCCTGTCGCTCACCTTTTCCTTCCCTCCCCCCAAAAGGACCAAGAATGGTACAATCTCAGGACTGGTTCCTAGTGGCTAAACATGGCTGCTGGACCCTCACGTGACCCCACCTTTCTTCTTCCTCCCCTGCTGTATCCCCCGAATCTCCCCCCTCTGTTCTCTTCAGCTGCGACTAAGCCCCAAGATGCTGATACCACTTTCCCCTCCTTACCTTCACTTCTAACCCAGGCCTTGGGCTGAGCCTCCATCCAGGGCCCCCGCCGTGGTTCTGACCTGCCCGCGGTCCTGTACTGCAGGCTCTTGAGTGTGCGCTAGTCCTCGGAGCTGCTCCTCGCCAATCTGAGACCTGGAGCGAGCTTTCCCTTTGTCTTCTTTCTGTGACGCATCTACCTTCTCCTCCAAACACACCACACTCAATACTCTCCCTCTCCGTCTCCCAGCAAGTGTCATGTCTGAGAGATCTCAGAGCTCTGTGTCCACCTTCCTGGATCCTTTTGCTTTGATCCCGGCTGCCTGCCTTGATTCTCCCGGCTGCCTATCCCGGGATGCAACCAAGTTCTCAGGTCAGGCAGACACTGCTGTGCCTACTTGACCAAAGTGTTTAGACCACCCAAATCCATCTTCTGTACACAGTTCCCCAGCCCTGGTCCTGTGTCATTCCAGAGTGCTTTCCTTTTCGTGCTGAAATCGTCCAGGAGAATTTAGCTCATCTGTTTTCAGTTCCCTTTTTCAGGGATGGCAAATCGTTGGCATGTGTGCTATCACCATCACCTCTGTATACCCGTGGCCTACACTCTTCTGATGAGACTCAGAATTCTTCTTGGTATAACACCCCAAGCCAGTTCACTAGCATGTCACACACCATGGGATTGACTTGCTCTCCGTCACATTTGTACCAAACCTTTCCTACTGCTGTGCATTGCAGGTGACCTTGCCTTCTGTTTCATGGACAGGGTCATGGCCTCTGCCTGGGTTTCCTCTTCACCTCCAGAGTTCTGTTTTCCTTCAATTCTGTTTCTAGTTTTTTTCTTTTTTTTCTTTTTTCTAGTTCCTCCCCTTTGTTCTTGTCTCATCCCCTTCCCTTCTTCTAAGACCTTTCTCCATCAGTCACTCCCTCTCCTGTTTATAACTAACATCCCTGCCTGCAGATATACTTCAGTCTCCGCAGCCTAGAAAGCTACTCCTCGTACCTAAGTTCCTCTAGGCTGCCCTCCTGTCCTTTTTCTAAGTTTTTATTCTTACCAGCTACTCAAGACACTCAGCACTCTGCCTGGAACCCTGTCTTTGATGCTTGCTCCTCCCCAGCTTTTGTGACACCGTGCCAACCCAGTACCAATGACGGCAGTTCCCATTCATTAAACACCTGCTAGTATTACCTTGCTGAATTGATGCAGTGATCTACACATCAGCTATTATGCATACCTATTCTACAGGTAAAGCTGAGCACCTTTATTGCTAACCTCAAGCCAAACTGGACTTAGACTTCTCAATCATTTTATCTTTTGGTTAAAGAAGAAAAGTCGTAGGAAATTAACAAGTAATCAACATTTTAATTTGATGGCAGTCACTTTGCTGGTACTTGTTAATGCACAGATGTTTTTGTTACACCTCAAAATTGTATTTTTTGATTTAAGAATACTGCTGTCTAATAATAATAGTAGAGTAGACAAAATTTACAGTTAAAATGTCTAAACACACTTAGCTTTAAGTATCATTCAAGAGTCATGTTAAAGAACATGGATAGAAACAACAATAAAAGTTATAAAATGCTTTTCGTAACCCAAGTCTTCTTATTGTTAAGGTTCCTGGTAATCCATTCATGATTTCAAATGGAAATCTTCTCTGCCTTGGAGATGGCATATCAAGGCTCTCATCCAAGGAGAGGAGGGGACAATAGAAGAGGCTTATTCTTGTTTCCCTTTTTGCAGAAATTTAACTGTCTTTGCTGGAGACAGAATATTCAATGGATATATGAGTGAAAGAATGAATGAGTAAATAAATGAGCAAAGGAATAGAATGAAGATCAAAGTTCATATGTTGAAATTGTGTGTTAAATTGGGTAGGGCAGCTGCTGGTCCTTAATTTTATCTAGGTTGTTGCAAATTATCTTCTTTACTGGACTTTCATTTGCAGATTTAGAGTCAGAGGCTTTAACAAATATGAACTTGACTACCCATTTGTGTAGAGATTTAAACTGCTATCATCGTGAAATTATTACAGCAGTTTTAAACTCTTAGCAGAAAGCTTTTAACAGAACTCTGCTATCAGAGTCAAATTTAATAAATTGGATGGAACCTTCTTTCTCTTTCCCTCTTGTACATTGTCTAGTAGAGAGGTTTCTGCTGGTGACCAAATTTGTTACAGTGCGGCGCCATCTATTCTGCCTGCTACAGACGCGTCATGGCAACAAGTGGCTGGATGCACTTTTCAGAGACAACTTGTATCCACAAATTGGTTGTTCGGGGGAAAAAAATTGGACTTAGTTCTTCAGGAATACTTATTTTCACAAATTGATTCATTGTACAGAAATCAGATTTGAACCCCAGGTGTTCAGTTGTGCTCTCTGTACACCATCCATTGCTAGAGGTGGTTCAATTAAACAGGAGGGAAAGAGAAATGGCAGTAAATATTCATGTGTCACATGGCAGCATTCATCTCTAAGTCAGGAATCTTGATAGAAAAAGCTCAAATTTTAAAAAATGTGAGATTACCTCCTCAGTCTTTTTTATTTCCAATTAAATTAATGTCTTATATAGACACTGTAGACTCACATAGTATTCAATACCATGTAGTTTGCTATCTCTCTCTTAGTTTCTAATTTTCACTGTAGTTCTTAGTCTTTGCTTTTTGAGTATGAGTTTACGGTAGAATAAATCAGATTAGCTTTAGTGGGAGATTTAGTTTTCTTTAATGACTTACTAAGCAAAATGTACCTTCTTCTTAAGTGAAAAAGCCAAAGTGGATTATTTTTTATTTGACTAACAAGGAAAGGCATTTCTAATTTTATTTAGTGACTGAAATAAATTACTTTAACATAAATTAAATGTGAAATATATGTATGATCCTCTTTTAATGAACAAAGCAGATTGAGAGCCAAGCAGATTTGTAGTTGATCTCTTTAACCAGTTGGTGGTGCTCAAAACTCTGATAAGAAACTAATTGGAAGGCAAAGAGGTTAACCTGGAGGCTTTCTTAATAAATGTTACTTTATTAATTTTTGAAAAATCAGTGCCAAAAATGTGTGCCCAAATTACTGCATCTTCTAAGCTTAGGAACCAAACCAAGTGTCTCTGATGGACAGCAGAATACATTTCTAATAAACTTCTGTAAAGATGTCATTGGCTCCCATAGGGTTCACATATCGGAAATTGCATGTTTGTATAACGCTTGGCTCCATCCTGGAAACAGCCGTTAACCTGCTGACTGGGGAGTGGAAGTGCGGGCCATAACGTGGGCTAGCACGGTAGATTTAAGAAATATTGTTTTATATTATTACTACTTTTTTTTTTTCTTTTTTTCTTTTTTTTACTATTAATGGGCTTTTTAGGGGCTAGGTGTGTTTGTGTAACTTTGTTTTTTAGTGCCCAAGAAATCCAGTAGAGTAACAGTCTGTTGCTTGAATGTGTCCTGAGATGCAGTCAGAAGAGCACAGAGGCCTTGGAGTCAGGAGCTCAAAGGTCTGAATCTATCGGTCACATCTAACCAAAGTTGTTACTTGTGCTATTCTTGCTTGCGGGATCTTAATTCCCGACCAGGGATTGAGCCCGGGTTCCAGAGGTGAAAGCACCGAGTCCTAACCACTGGACCACCAGGGACTTCCCCTACTTGTGCTATTCTTAAAAATATATACCTTACACAATTATACTTTTAAATTCTGTACTGGCTAAAGCACCTAATTAATAGTGTTTTAGAGTTTTATCATCACACTGAAGCTTTCTTCTAATTTGTTTCAATCTTCCAAACATAGAATATGCTGTGGAAAACTTAATGAAACTATCAATCTTAAAAAGTAAAAAAAAAAAAAAAAAAAAAAGCAAAAAACCCAACAAAACGAACAAACAAACAAAAAAACCCATTTTAAACAAATAATCCTAGAACTGATTTTTTTTTTAAATTTATTTATTTTATTTATTTATTTTTGGCTGCATTGGGTCTTTGCTGCTGCGCGCGGGCTTTCTCTAGTTGCGGCGAGTGGGGGCTACTCTTTATTGCAGTGCACGGGCTTCTCATTTCAGTGGCTTCTCTTGTTGCGGAGCACAGGCTCTAGGCGCGTGGACTTCAGTAGTTGTGGCACACGGGCTCAGTAGTTGTGGCACACGGGCTCAGTTGCTCCGTGGCATGTGGGATCTTCCCAGACCAGGGCTTGAACCCGTGTGCCCTGCATTGGCAGGTGGATTCTTAACCACTGCGCCACCAGGGAAGCCCCCTAGAACTGATTTTTATAACATAAAGAATATTTAAATTTAAATAATCTTCCTGTTACCTAGATAAGGGCTGCCTATCAATTCAGGAAGGCAGGTTTTGAATATCCCTACATTTTTCATAACTATCCCATATCAATTCTCTATAGCTCAGTTTTCCCACCTTGTAAAGCGAGGATCATAACGTCTTTTCCCCAGAGGTGGTGTAAGCTTTAGACGAGGTTCCGGGTGCTTGTTGGGTGTTGTTCTCCCTCCCGTGAGACAGGGACTGTGCCTCCGTTACTTCCGAGCCCCCATGGTATCCTGGACTCAGCCAGGGCCTTAGCACAGGAGGTCCTCTCTGTGTCTGATGACGCCTGGTGCTCCACTAATGAAGAGCTGTTTCTAGTTTGTAAAGTTTCACAAGGGTTTTGTAGACTCACAGATTCACAAAACAGACACTCATCTAGTTATACCTAGTTTTCAGATATTTGCCTGTCTATCCCGGGGATATTTATGTGTTGGTCTGAATCTGCCTAAACATGTAAGACTGGGGAAGGGGATATAAGATTTCTGACAGGTGTAGCAAAGGTGTTACTAAGAGTTTGTTCATCCATCCATTTATTTGTTCCACAAAATTTACTGAGCATGACTCTTCCAGAGATGAGGTCCAGGAAAGCTTCACCATGTCTCTGAGAGCTGCAGACTTCAAGGAGCAGGACGCAGGACTTCCCTGGTGGTCCGGTGGTTAAGAATCCGCCTGCCAATGCAGGAGACACGGGTTCGAGCCCTGGTCCGGGAAGATCCCACATGCCGTGGAGCAACTAAGCCCGTGCGCCACAACTACTGAGCCTGCACTCTAGAGCCTGCGAGCCACAACTACTGAGCCCGCACACCACAACTGCTGAAGCCTGCGCGCCTAGAGCCCGTGCTCCGCAACAAGAGAAGCCACCGTAATGAGAAGCCCGCACACCACAACGAAGAGTAGCCCCCGCTCGCCGCAACTAGAGAAAGCCCGCGAGCAGCAACGAAGACCCAACACAGCCTAAACTAAATAAATAAATAATAAAAAATAAATTAATTATAAGAAGCGGGACACTTCCCGTTTGGTAGGAATTGATAGGCAGCCCTTATCTAGGTAGCAGGAAGATTATTTAGATTTAAATATTGTTTATATTCTATCATAAAAATCAGTTCTAGGATCATCTGTAACAATTTTTTTTTTTTGGCATTTAAAACTCTGATGGTTTCATTAAGTTTTCCAGAGCATATACTGTGTTTGAAAAATTGAAACAAATCAGAAGAAAGCTTCAATGCAATGGTAATCATAAAACACTATGACTTAGGCCCTTTAGCCAGTATAGAATTTAAAAGTATAACTGTGTAAGGTATATATATATATATTTTTAGGAATAGCACAACTAATATCTTTGGTTAGATCTGATTGATTCAGACCTTTGAGTTTTCAAGATACAGAATCATGGAAGCAGATGGCGGCAGAGACTTTAAAAATCACATCCACCGTCTCTCGTAACATAGCTAAGAAAATGGAAGCTACCTGAACTTCATGGCTTACCCAAGGTTACACAGACCAGGGTCAAGACTTGGGCCTCCTGACTCCCAATTCAATGCCAAAGCGTTAATCTTCCATCCTGACTTCTACAAGATGAGCCATTTTGGGTGTGAATAAAAACAAGTATATGCTTGTTCAGCCTCAGTAAACTTTCATACGAAACATGGTGTATCATTTCTGCCCAGTTTATCAGAATGAAACCTTGCAGTTTCATTCAGGAGGCAGTTAACTAAGGTGCCCCTACATACGTTTCAGAGCAGAGCAGCGGGAGGGAGCCCACGCCAGGTACGCAACATGCAGTTCTCAGCCAGAGCAGATGAGTGCCAGGACCATACCTGACAGAGGCAGGCAGGGTTTCCATTCGCCGTCTGCCTTGCCTGCGTCTGGTTTCCTGCGAGACGAATGGCATTCTATGCCTCAGGTGTATTAGTAATTTCTGAGTTTGTTCCCCACTCAAGATGACCTCATTGTTCTGTGCTGCTTTTCCATAATTATACAGTAACAGGAAAATAAACTGGTTCTGCATACAGCCCACAGCAGAAATCTTGTGCTCTTTATGTAAGTTTGATTTATAGACGTGTACCGCAGAGCGGAGTGACTATGAAACATTCATCTTCCCATTGCTAGTTGCCATGGAAATCGAGTACACAGAGCAGTGTCATTCCAGTCCTGGTGATGCCTGCAGTAGTTTATTCCTTTGTTGTTCTCGTTTCTTAAGCAACTGCCCAGTATTCTTTCATCATGACAATTAATCATGCACACACGTTTTTGTCTTTCATCTCAAATAGAAAGTACTAAAAATGTATGATAAACTTTGGGAGAATTTAAATATTCTGTGGGTTTAAATATGCATTTGTGATTTTTCCCCCTCAGTCCCATTGGAAAAATAGGTCATATTTTTAAAAAAGCACATATTAATGTACAGAGATCTCAATAAAGACAGCAATACAGAAATTTGAGGAGAAAGCATTACTACGCTAAGGAAATCTTAAGGAACTTCAGATTCGCAGGTCTCCCAGTGTTTGGCGCTAAGTCTGCATTTTGGGTAATGCCAACCCCAAAAAAGCCACTGAGCTAGATGTTATCAACTCTTCTTTTGGTTTGTTTTGTTAGCTTCTTGTAGGGGTTTGAGCAACCTACATACTTATTGGAGAGTGGTAGATATTAGAGTAGGGACCCTTTTTTCTTTAAAGGCTAATAAAGTTCAAGAATTTTTTTTACAGATTAAGTAAAGGGAATTCTAGTTAGTCTTCCTCATTTTTTTTTTCTTAAAGAAACCATTTTACCCAGTTTAACCTAGCAGAGTTCTTAGTACACAGCATGCCCACCATTAATAAGTGCTTGTTGATTATCCACCTTCTTTTATTGGGTTTTATTTTTTATTGATTAAGAGAGCTTGTCCGGGAATAACTCTGCGTGGATCTAAATCCCTGCTCCCTTGCTTGTTGGCTGTGAGACCTCTGAGAAGTATCAATATCTTAACTTGCCTTGGTTTCCTTATCTGTAGAGTGAACAGCTGTAAAATTAAGAAAATCAGGGCTGATTGGGGGCTTCACAGGGATAATCCATGCCAAGGGTCTAGTTCTGTTGCCTGCCATGGGATAAATGCTTAGGCGGGGGGGGGGGGGGGGGGGGGGCTGTTCTGGTGGTGGTGGTGGTTATCCCTGCGAGGATTACAGTACTGCTCGTAGGACTCGGGCTATTCCAGGGAGGATGCCACACCCAGCCCGGGGCTCTGTCCCCAGCATCCAAGTTCACAGATAATTGCCAATGCTTCCTTGGACTTGGGCCGCAGGGACTGGGTCCATCTCAGCACTTTGGATACTAGCATGGTAGCCTAGAGGCATTTACAGTGGTCTTTTGATCTGCAAATGGAGAAGAGAAGGCTGCTGCCTGTGGGCTTGTTTCTCATAACTGGCTGTGTGTGGGGTACGTGGGAGGGCATGGAGAGAGAGTGAGCTGCCTGTTCATGGCTTGCCGGGGGAAGGTTCCAGCGTTTGTCTACCGAGCCTGCCTCTCCGCCCCACACTCCCCGTGTCATTCAGCAATGGCTGCAGCCTCCCTCCCGCCTTCCTGGAACTGAAGTTTTCCAAACTGGTAGCAGAAGCATTCTTTGTTGAAATTCACTCTCCTTGGCAGTCCTCCAGGGCACACGGCAATGCCTATTTATATGATTCAGCTTTTGTTTGGTTAGCCTTGTATTTTGTCCGTTTTGCTTTGTGCAGTTCTTTCTCCCCACCCCTCAAATTTTTCATCTTTAAATCCCTTGGACTTCATTTCTATTTATTTTACTAGCTGGCTTCATAATGTTGCTAAAAGTTGTTTGCGTTAAGCTATCACAAAATGAATAGCCTTAGATTAATTTGTCTTTCCCCCGCCCCCCCCCCCCCAGCCTGATCCATAGCATGTGAACTAGGTGCACTTTTCTTAATGATTAAAACAAAATGGTCTTTATGGTTTCCCCTTTGCCACATTCAAATATTATACCACAGCGTTCCCGGTTCTCTTTATTTACCTCTTTGTTTTTCCCTGGCTGCTTATTAGCAGGCTCATGCCAGTTCCAAAGAGATAGCAGTTTAACTTTTCTGAATATTGTGTTTTCCCCTTCACTGTCATTCTTCCTGCTTCTCCCCACATGATAAAAACTCTGGAGTCAGACTCTCATGTCTTCTATGAGAAGCTCTCAACACCCAAGGTGACCTGGGCACTCAAGGGACCCCTGTATTTCTGTGACTGCATTGGACACACTGTGTATAGCTCTCAAATCAGTGACTGCACTTTAGACCCTCCCTACATATTTGATAACGTTTCCAAATCCTCCCTGGGCCCCTGCTTGGCTTCATGGTTCTCACCTCACACTTAGTGAGCACCGTGCACTCTTGTCTTCTCTTTGCACCCTGATCTCTAGAGGAGGTGCCTCTGTCCTGTGCTCTTTCTTTGTTTTGGAAACAAATATTTGTTGGCATCTACTGCATTGCAGGCACTGGGAATATATAAAAGTAAACAAGACAGGCACCGCCCTGCCTTCTAGGAGCTTATTGTCTAGTTGGGGAGATAGGTGGTCAGAATCCAAGGTGGTTAATCCTGAAAGATGACTACAGAGCACTGTGGGAATATGCAGGAAGGCTGCTGACTGCAGGCTGGGGAAGAGGCACGGAGGCTGACTTCAGAGGGAGTGGTGGCTGATGGGAGACCTGGAGGGTGGAAATAGCCAGGCAGAGGGAGAGAGAACGTGTTCTAGGCAGAGTGTATCTGCAGAGGGCAGCAGGGGAGCCTGGCCCTTTGAATAACTAAGGGTTGTTAACTGTAGCTAGTCTGCTGTTGAATATGCTCATTTTTGTTTGCCTGGGTGGGTGGGGCCAGAAGGGTAAATGCAGAGTGATGAGACTGGAAAGGTACGCAGGGCCTGGGTCATGAATGGCCTTGTAAGTCGCTGAGAAGTTTGAACTTGATCCTAAGGACAACAGGAAGCCATTGAAATGTTTTAAGTAGGGAAGCAACAGGATCGGATTTGTGGTTTACCTGGTGTCTCCTATCACAGTGTGAGGAATAACCTCTATCTGGGTTGATCCCAGCGACCTCCCCGGCGCAAACTCACCTTCTTAACCCCACAATGTGAGTCCAGCTCAGCACATCCAGCTTCTTACATTTTCCTGATTAACACAAAGGCTTGTCCCAAACTCTCCTTCCCTTTTTCTAGCTTCCTGTCTTGACGATCAGGACTCCACCTTCTCCCAGCTCCTGGCTGATCCTTGCTCTGAAATGACTGTGTCATCTGGAATGTCTGCTGGAGTCCCCATACTACCATTGCCCAGAGAGTCCATTGCTTTGCCTACCAGTGTGGATTCCCCCAGGATTTGGGGATCTAGCCTGAGTTCATTGGGTTCCTTTGACCCCTGAAATTCATTGCAGCTCGTACGATTGGCACTTCCTGCCCGGCCCTTAGCAGAGCAGACCTGACCTACCCCTGAAGAATTCTTCTAGCCCTTTTTCCCACCAGCAGTTGAATATTCCAGATATTCCACACTGATCCCCTTCCCACCCCCATATAGGACAATAAATGTGGGGAGATGGATTGAAATAAGATGAGTTGAACTAGCCAGTAAACTTTGGGAAAGTTATTTAATGTCTCTGTGCCTCAGTTTCCTTACCTGTAAATAACAGATATTAAGAGAACCAACACCATAGAGTTGTTTGAAGGATCAAATGAGTGGATGCATGAAAAACACTCTGCTTGTCCCATAGTAGGCACTCACTGTTTATTATTGATTTTATGAAAGTGTCTAGACTGTCAGAGAGAAAGAAGCAGGAGAACATAAAAGGATTTTGACTTCAGGGATAATTTACCCCAGGCAAATGAGATTAATCTTGAAAGGGCCACGCCTCTTCACAATGGGTAATCGACAGATGACAGTAATAATACTACACCCTTCCCAGTCCGGGTAGTGACCAACCTGGCTTCCTTTCAAACCTGAGGTTTTATTGTCCGTTGATTTTGTTCCAGAAATTCTCTGAATTTTCATGAAATTAAATTAGCTTTGCATTTCATAAATTATGCTTTATTCCAAAAGACAGTCACGATGTTTGCCTCAGCTTTGCATCAGTAGTTTGGGCCTCCTAGGACCTGCCTTTCCTCCTTAATAATAGCGATAATAACAGCTACCAGTTGATAAGGCAGGAGAAGACAACTCTCCCTATATACTGGTTTATTCCACAAATACTTGCTGAATGCCATGTGCCAGACACTGAGACGGGTACTTTCAGGGCTACAGGAACAAATCAGACAGGGACAGTCTTTCACAGAGTGACTGTAAGTAGAAAATGGTACCTACTGTAGAAGAACAAAGAGGCGAGAGGATTTAATTCCAGCCAGGGTAATCGAGGAACTTAGCAACTGAGTTAGGATTTGAAGAATCCCTGGAAGGAAAGCATCCAGGAGAGAGAAGAGCATGGACAAAGAGTGGGTGGAAGAGAGTAGGAGATGGAACAGGAAAGGTAAGTAGACCTGAGGGTGTGATGACACACAGAGTGCTTACTGGACACCAAGCCCCATTCTAAATGCTTTGCTTGTCTTAACTGTGACCCTCACAGCAACCCCGCGAGGTGGCTACTCTTATTACCCCTATTTTACAGATGAGGAAACGGAGACACAGAGCGGCCAAGTAACTTGGCTAAGATCACAGTAACTGATAGAATTTGGTTTTGACTCAGACGTTCTGACTCCAGATTGGAAACACAAATAGGCATACACATCATGCGAGGGAGAATCTTCGCCTTTCTTTCCCTTTTACATCTCTCCCCATGTGCTTTTGAATCTCTTTATCAGTCAGATCTACTACAATTTATAATTTTGAAGGAATTTTAGTTAAGGGCCTTTTCCAGTTCAATTTCAGTAGAGTAAAGATCTGGACAGCATATAAATTTTTGCAGTCAAAAATAGAGCTATATAATCTATGGCTATAAGCCTTTTCATGGACCTAAGGCTGTGGATATATGAAAACACTTAAGCTAAATTGTACACCCTTTTTATAAAATTCCCTGATTTCTGACAATTTGGTCATAAAATCTTTTGATAAAAATATCAAAAACCTCATGGGATTTCCCTGGAGGCGCAGTGGTTAAGAATCCGCCTGCCAGTGCAGGGGACACGGGTTCGAGCCCTGGGCCGGGAAGATCCCACATGCTGCGGAGCAACTAAGCCCATGCGCCACAACTACTGAGCCTGTGCTCTAGAGCCCGTGAGTCACAACTACTGAGCCCGCGTGCCACAACTACTGAAGCCCGTGCGCCTAGAGCCCATGCTCCGCAACAAGACAAGCCACCGCAATGAGAAGCCTGCGCACCGCAGTGAAGAGTAGCCCCTGCTCGCCGCAACTAGAGAAAGCCTGCACACAGCAACAAAGACCCAACGAAGCCAAAAATAAACAAATAACTAAATTTATTTTTTAAAAAAATCAAAAACCTCATACTGCAATACTATAAAATGTGGGTGCATTAATGGCAACAACAACAAAAAAATCTGTATTTTAGGCTGTCATGACCTGTTTAAACATCATAATGAGAAACATTTATGGCTTAAATAATTGAAGTCCCTGTTTCTCAGGATCCGTATACTCATCTCACC
The DNA here is from genome assembly GCF_949987535.1 of Balaenoptera acutorostrata. Taxonomy (NCBI): domain Eukaryota; kingdom Metazoa; phylum Chordata; class Mammalia; order Artiodactyla; family Balaenopteridae; genus Balaenoptera; species Balaenoptera acutorostrata. The sequence continues at coordinate 172,747,163 of NC_080066.1, forward strand.
CTTTTGTTAGATCTTCAAACTAATCACAAAACTGACTGGCTTGAGCTTCTCCGTAACTCTTCTTCTCCATCGTGGGGTGGTGGGATGTGCCCAGGGCTGTTGGTTAGTTGTTCAGGCTCGGATCTCATGTTATGGGGAGTTGACTTAGGCAAGTCTGTTAACCTCCCTGGACCTCAGTTTCTTCTCCTAAAGGACTTCTAGCTTTAAATACCTTGATTCTCTGTTTCCATACCTTCTGTTTACTTACTCTTTAAAGAAAATTATGATTAATAGCACAGTGAACTAATCGCCAGAAATGAAGCAAAGGGCAAGCAAATAATTTGCTCATCAGTTTCACTGATCATCATCAATTTCATCATGAGTTTCATCAATCACCATCATCAGTTTCACTCAGCATTATTTAACAAATATTTATTAAGCACCTACCATGTACATGATAAATATTTGTGTTTCACTGCCCAGCATTACTGATAATTACAATGTTAAATTCTCAGATTTACTTGGAATTTACCTTCTCTCAGTTTCCCCATTGCTAATATACCCTTCATGGCTACATTATTACTCTAGAATCTTATTCTCTTTAATCTTATTTTCTTACACCCCGAACAAACAAAGCAAAACAGAAAACTTTCATCTCAAAGGGATCCTTAATATATTGCAAATTATTATTAAATCATGTACAGCATTTTTCTTTCCATGTTTTCAATGTAAAGAAGCCCCATAAACCTACTGCTTCATAGGGAAAACCGTAGCCGTCAAATGTTCACATCTAATCCAGCTGGATCAGCTGACATACTAGGTCTAATGGTTTGCAGTGATGGATTTGTCATAGACCTGGAGCCTCCTGCAGGTTGTAAATTGCTCAGACTCTAATGCTGTGGAAAATTTACAAGGACTGCAATTAGAATAGAGCGTTTTGACTTATCTCAGTTGTATTGGGAAAAAACACAAAAAAGAAAAAACCCTGATAAGAGGTGTATCAGATAGTCATAAGTTCATGTGACAAAAAAGAGTTATTGGGCAATTTGTCAAATAAGATGGATAATAATGATGGCCAAAATATCTGTCATTTTTCGAGTGCTTTAGTGAGTGCTGGGCATTGCCATTATTTCATTCAATCCTCACAGTCACCTATTATTATTCCTATTTTACAGATGAGAAAACTGAGCTTAGAGAGGTTAAATAATGTTCCCAAAGTCACACAGTTAACGCATAGCTGAAAATGTTTCAAGTTGCTTGTTGTCACCTTCAGTTCATCTCATATTTAAATCAAAAGTCATTCTCCTTGTCCTCAGGTCAGCTCTTTCTTTCTATTTCTGTCAGTGATACGACGATTTTCTCAGATTCATTCTCACAGCCATTGATTTTTCCTTTTCTGTCCTTGCTCTAAATCCATTCAGTCACCAAGTCCCTTTGCTTGTTCAGTGTCTTTGTGCTGTCAGCCCTCTTCCCATTACCCTAGTCCAGGGGTCTAGGCCTTATATCTAAGTGTAGAGGCTAAAGGCCAGAATTTCTTTTTTTTATTGAAGTATAGTTGATTTACAATATTATGTAAGTTTCAGGTGTACAGGATAGTGATTCAGTATTTTTGCAGATCATACTCCATTATAAATTATTACAAGATAATTGCTGTAATTCCCTGTGCTATGCAACATATCCTTATTGCTTTCCTATTTTATACATAGTAGTTTGTATCTATTAATCCCATACCCCAACGTACACCTCTCCTTTTCCCCCTCCCCTATGGTAACTACAAATTTATTTTCTATATCTGTAAGCCTGTTTCTGTTTTGCATATATATTCATTTGTATTATTTTTTATATTCCACATATAAGTGATATCCTACAGGATTTGTCTTTCTCTTTCTGACTTATTTCACTAAGCATAATATTCTCTAGGTCCATCCATGTTGCTGCAAATGGCTGAATTTCATTCTTTTTTTTTTTTTTTTTTTGTGACCGAGTGATATTCCATTGTATATATATACCACATCTTCTTTATCCATTCATCTGTTGATGGACACTTAGGTTGCTTCCATGTCTTGACTGTTGTAAATAGTGCTGCTATGAACATCAGGTTATGTATATCTCTTTGAATTAGTTTTTTCATGTTTTCCAGGTATATACCCAGGAGTGGAATTGTTGGATCTTATGGTAATTCTATTTTTAGCTTTTTGAGGCACCTCCATACTGTTTTCCGTAGGGGCTACATAATTTACATTCCCACCAGCAGTGCACTAGGGTTCTCTTTTCTCCACATCCTCACCAGCATTTGTAAGAACAAACTCTAAACTCAGTATTCACATAGGCTGGCTACCCTCTGGCTCCTACTTTGTTCTGTTCTCACTTCCTTCGCGATGATCTAGTTCCCTAAACACATGTTGCTGTTTTTCCGTGTGGCCTCCGTTGTGCATGATAGCTCCTTTCTGGGATGTCCCCTCCCCTGCTCCCTGCTCTGTGAGCCCTGCTCCTCCCTCAGGTTGAGGTCGGGTTCCTCCTCTATCATGTGTTCTGATCAGTCCATTCCTCAGTGAGTATCCACCTCTTCCCAGTGCTTGTTATGGTAGCTTCCCAACCTCTCATTTTGCTCTAAGTGTGTGCTACCTGCCTTATATTGCTCTTCCTGTGTGTGATCTGTCTCTCACAGGTGCTCAGGGGCAGAGATTAGACCCCTCACGATCATCAGAACATTGCTGTACACCCCAAGGTGCAAGTTTCCATGTCCCTTGTGCATGCATGAGGATAGCAATTTTTATGGTCCCTATAGCACATCTCTCACATCGAACTCAGTGAGTTAACAGATCTCTCATTAATCCACCAAAGCCGTATTACTCAGAGGCCCGGTTCACTGGAAAATGGCCACGTGCATTCACAGATTGCGGTGGTCGGTTGTTTGCAAAAATGACCACAACCAGCCCTCTCCCCGCCCGCTGTTGGTGCTGGCCTTTGCAAAGGGTCTTGACTCTCCTGCCATCAGGAGGCATTTATTTCTCTCTCTCCGAATTTGAGCTGACCTTGTGACTTACTTTGACCCAAGGACAGAGGAAAAAGTAGCAAATCATCAAACTTGAGGGTGATCTTGGGAGCCCCCACCCCCAAAAGGACTCCATCGGAAGCCATACCTTTTGCCCCATTAGCCCCTGAGTTTTTGTCCTACTGTGTGCAAATAGGAGATATAGTTTGAAATGCTTCTTTAACCACAGTCTTACTGCATTTTAAAGTTCTGCACTTCAGTAGAAAGGGGTCTTAAAAGTAGATAATAAATTGTGATTATTTACATGCTCTAATACCGTACTTCTGTTTTGTCTCTCCTAATTTCCTGAACATAATCTTGGAGTCTCCCCTCCCCTTCTCTCCTACCCATTATATGGAAATAAGCTCTGTATTTGCCAAATAGCAAACCAGCTTTTCTTTGACAGTGTATATTTCACTTCTGTGCTGCTGCTGTGTCCCAGTAACATTTTCTTTCATGGAAAATGCCCATTGCTTCCAGGAGCGTATGATTTTTTTTCAAATGCCTGATGTTTTAAAAGTGAAACTTCATTTCAGATAGAATGATCTTTGGTTTTATAAAATGGAATCTTTTTTATGGTTCTGTGGCTGTTCATCATTTTAAAACCTATTAGTTGTAACAGGTCAGCTTGAAAAATGAGGAGTTCTAAATTTCACTTGGAATACCTCAAGATAGATTCCGAAACGGTGCCAGTAAAATTATGTTTGAATGATTCTTGAATTTTTTTTTTAAGGGATGACTTTCTCCTTTAAATGTGTATTCAGTAAAACACAGTTATTCAGATTCTAGTAGACCTGTAAGAGAGCCAGATTCATGCATAACACAGATGCATTCATTGTTCGTGGGTTTTACTCTCCTAATGATTGACCTAATGTGTTGTATCTCCTTTTTCTGGCTGAGAGAAGGAATGACATTTTATAAGCATTTTATACAGTAATATGTTCATATTGTGTTTCACCTCTTACTGTTTCTCAGACTACAAGAATACCTGCGACATATTGAGATAGCTCATATCATTGCTAGAAAAGTACAATGCAATTTGGATAGAAAATGTAATAGCTGTAGTAACAGAATATAATTAAATTAGTGCTTACTGTAAAAATAGTGGAAGGATTTATTTTTGGTTTTTAATGGATCGGATCAGTGTGATTAAAAATATGTAAAATAATAGCATTCACTTTGCAGTGGGATCGGCTCTCTAATATTCATCCTATTCCATTTTTTCTACCCTCCCCCATTTTTAAGTAAACCCAATATTCAGGATTTTGAATTTGGTAAAATAGGGAATGCATTTGTTACATTCTTTGAAAAAGCCTTGAAATTGAGGGATTTTAAATTGAGCAGGCATATTTTTGTTAATTCATTAAATGGTTACTGAGGACCTACTGTGTGCCTGGTCCCTTTCTGGGTCCCAGGGCCAGAGCCATGAACAAAGCAAACAAGGTCCCTGCTCTCAAGGAGTTCACAGTTAGTAGTAAGAAGGCAGGCAATAACCGCGTAAGCAAACAAGTTAACTTCAGGTAGGGATAGTGTGCTATAGGGAAAGTAAAACAGAAGAAATGAAAGAATGACTGACAAGGGGGTGGTTTTGATGGAGAGGTAAGGGAAGGCGTTTTGGGAGGGTCACCTTGGAATAAGACCTAGATGGTGAAAAGCTGATTGCCGTTTGGGAGAAGAGCTGCCCAGAAAGAGGGAAAGCAGTTAAAAAGGCTCTGATGTGGGGATAAGCCTGGCAGGATTGAGAAACTGAAAGAAAACCAGAGTGGCTGGATTGCAGTGAGCAAGAGGCAAGATCTGCAGTGAAATTTGAAAGGTGGAGGGGGGCAAGATGATGGATTATTCACGGATGCTGCCCCATATGATACGGTATTATTTTATTCTCTGTGCTGTGTTGTATCATGCCATATCTCAGCATATTGTATAAATACATATTTATGTTTCTATACCTTGTAAGCAGGGAGATGAAGGGTTAAAGAAAGATGTTTGAGTCCTCAAGATGTGTAGGTTTTCTGAGCATTCCCAGTATACAAAGTCATGCTTGTGGGCTGTAGTATCCTTTCCTGGATCCTCACCATCTTCCCATGTTTCTTTCTAATTATCAGTTAAATTCTGTTCAATAGATATTTTCTGAATCCATGCTGGGCACAAGAAACTGATGAGTCTACTGGGCAGTTATAGACTGATGCAGCAGAAAATGTGATAGGCTTTCATTGGAAAGCAACTTTCCTGCATTGTATCTGTTATTTCAGTCGGTGGTCAGCTACCTTTTCTAACATCTTATTTATCCCTAGGTTGCAAATCATAACGTGCATTAAGGACCGAATATCTAGTCTAAATGTCAGTGATTTGTAATGTTAACATAGTCTTCATTTGTTCCTCTTCATTGGAGACACAAGACAAGAAAAAATGATTTTGAGGCCTGCGTGTGCATCAGGCTAAAAAGAATTTATCATTTAAATACCTTTCTTCTGGAGGAAATAAGTTGTTAAAAATTAACAATTTAATAAAATATATATGAAAGTTTAAAATATATATATTCTTTTAAATGAAGCAACACAGATTTGCAGACTCTGTTCTATTATTATGGCGATGATTCAGAGTGTCTGATTTAGCCTAGGGAATCAGGAAATAATACAGATTATCTCCTTTCTGTGCATCTTCAGACCATATGTAGTCATAATATACTGACTGAAAATTTCCACTGAATTAAACTTTCTAGTGATTTATAAGACATTGAGATGCATTACTAACAGCAGTTATTGAATCTTTCTTTAGAGATAATTAATAAAAAGATGTTTTTAAAGGCAATAGTTTAGGTTTCATTCTAGCAAAAGTAAGTTCTAGAAGCCTTTCAATGGTTTGCTGCTAGTAATTCCACTCCTTGGATTCTTGTTTTGCTTTATCCTTTCTAACTCTCGCTGATTCTGTGGTTTAATAGATTTTCCTCCTGTTTAGAGTAACACTGTAGAAGCCAGCACTACATTTAGTATCCATCTCCTGCCATGGACAATCCCTCTTCCCACTGGCTTGGTTCCAGGGGGTCTGGAAAAGAGCTGGCCAGGCTTGACTAACAGGGCAGGCCACTTCAGGCAGTTCTCGTAGCTTCTCCTGCTCTGCTGCTTATTCTCTTGTAGCTGTACATGTGGTATGTAAGTGTGTGCGTGCGTGTGTGTGTGTGTGTGTGTGTGTGTGTGTATTTGAAATAGTTGAGGCTGAAAAAAATATGTATGTTCCTCCCAGATTGAGAAACAAAACATTCCATTCCAAACATGATTGAGAAGTCCACTGGGTCACCCTGCCTGGTTGCATTTCCCTTCCTCTGCCCCAGAGATAACCACTATCCTGAATTTTTAAAATCATTCATGTATGTCTTTATATTTTATGATATGGATTTATGTATTTTAAATAATACATAGTATTGTTTTATCTTTCAAGCTTACATAAATGCACATTGCCTTTTCTCTTATTATATTTTAAAGACTTAGCCCCCTTGATACTGGCATCTTTCAATTATTTTCCCTGCTGTATAGTATTCTGTTGAAGCCTGAGGAGGTACAATAACTAGCACCCTCTCTTGCCATCTAGAATAAATTGAGAAATAGATGCAAGCGTTAGAGAGTGGTAGATAAAAATATCAGCTTTATTTGTGAGATAGCTCTGTTGGAGGGACAGGCTTGCTAGTATGCAGCCAGGATTAAATAGAAGGTTTACCCTTCTAATCACAGGCTGTGCAGTTAGCCTGGGACTCCCCACTGGAGCTCTGTCCACATAGCACTGGGGAGCAGAGCACTGTGTATGCCCCACACAGTCAGGTGCCTCTTACAGAGAAAAGAAGAAGGGGACACCAATTGTTTCTCTAGGAGGAATGAGTGAGGAGGTGGAGAGAGGCTGGGAATGTTACTCCAAAAGAGGTCCCTCTGCATGGAAATAGACAGGGAGAAGCAAGTTTTCCCTGGAACATTTTTTTCTATTATATAAGTGTCCCATAATTTATATATCCATTCTCCTGTTGATAGACTCATTTGTTATTATCACAGATGTGCTACAGTGTCTCCTTGTCCACATGTGGGAGCTATCCTGTAGAACACATGTACCTAGGAGTGGAATGGCAGGGTCAGAGCCATGCTAATCTGTAACCCGACTTGCTCCCTAAGTGGTCTTTCACGTTCTCTCTTATCAGTGCATCAGAATTCCTTTCTATCCATATCCTCATCAACACTTGTTATCAAACTCTGTAGTTTTTCCCAAGCTGATGAGTGTGAAATAGCACTTTATTATCATTTTAATCTCCCTGATTACTAGTAAAGTTCAGCATCATGTCTGCTAGCCATTTGGGTTTCCTGTTCTGTCAATTGCCTATTTATATTATTGGCCCATGTATTAATATTGAGTTGTCTCTTTTATGTTAATCTATAGGGGTTCTTTGTATATTCTCAGTACTAATCCTTTTTCATTTATGAGTCATAAAAAATCTTTACCTGTTTGTGGCTTGTATTTTCATTTTTTTATTAGGGTATCTTTAGACATTTATCTGGGATATCAAAGGACTTTCTCTTTTAATAGACTTTGACATGTCCAAAGTCTAAAATTATATAGAGAATGTGGGTCGTATCACTTGAGCATACTAATAGGGTCTTGTGTTTTCTGCCTGTTGAAGTATTTACATTGTCTTTGAACAACTGCTGATCTTTGCTATTTTATATTAGGCTGTTTGAACACTGTTTCTGCAAGATTTATGTTACTCTTCAGATTCTTTGACATTATAGAATTTAATGCTTCATGTTTAAATCTTAATACTTAAATTATGATTTTTTTTCCCCTCAGTGTAGTTAATAGGCTGTACCATAAAACACCTCTGATCTACCAAAAAGCAAATTCATCCACCACTTGGAAACTCTATGTGTGGAAAACAACTTTTTCTTTTAACTAATCCTATAGTAATGCTCTATTAATGCTTCATTCTCTCCTCAGAGCTTGTGGACATTGTTATTATCCAAAGGCACTTGAGTCTGGATTAAATATCATGCTACTTATATAAGGAAATTACATCACGATTTTGCTAATTCTTGATAAGAATAGTTTCTTATAGGGTTATAGACACCAATAAAAAGATTCTTAAAGAGCACTTGGTACAGTCTCTTATTTTACACATGTGAGTTTAAATAATCCACCCAAGGTTGCACACCGAGATGGGCGTAAAATCAAGGTTAAGAACAAGGTCTCTCAGCCACAGCGTAGTGTGCTCTCCATTGCAGTGGTGTCTTAGTCCATTTGGGCTGCTGTAATAGAAAACCATAGACTGGGTGGCTTAAACAACGGAAGTTTATTTCTCATAGTTCAGGAGGCTGGGCAGTCCAAGATCTAGGTGCTGGCAGATTCATGTCTGGTGAGGGCCTGCTTCCTAGTTCACAGACAGCCGTCTTCTCATTGTGTCCTGACATGGTGGAAGAGGCAAGGGAGCTCTCTGGGGTCCCATTTATAAGGACACTAATCCCAATCATGAGGGCTCCACCCTCATGACCTAATCACCTCCCGAAGTCCCCACCTCCTAATACCATCACCTTGCAGGTTAGGTTTCAACATAAGAATTTTGGGAGAATACAAACATTCAGTCTGTAGTATATATGTTATAGAATCATGGCTTTACTGTCTATTTTTATATAAAGTTGGTGTGTATTTTTACAGCTAGATTTCCTTGACTGATAGGTTTCAGTGCATTTGGCTTTTTTGTTGCTGGCATCTTTTTAGTTACTTAGCGTCAAAAGGACTGTTTATCATACTTCCTTAAATTAGTTTTATGGAAGTAATGTACACTGTTTTCCTTCCTTATTTAACTAGTGTTTACATGCTAGTCTTTCCAGCAGGTTGTATAAATAAGCTAAGTGCTATGGTAAATTATTCCAAAGTGGCATATTTACTTAGTGCCAAAATATTATAATACCAAATGATATTTCCAAATCATTTGTATTAATTTACACTCCAATCATCAGTATGTGAGAGAGTCTGTTGACCTGTATCTTCTTCAAGACTTGGTATTGTCAGACTTCTTAATCTTTTCTAGTGGAGTGGGCATAATAACTCATCACGGGCCTGATTTGTATTCCCTGATTAATAATGATTCATCTATCATATCTCTTCATGTTTGTTATATATCTGTATATTGTCTATCTGTATATTGTAAATATGTCTGTCATTTTTACCCATTTTTCTTCTGCTGCATTTTCTGTTGATTTGAACCTGTTCTTTATACATGTTCTTGGGGCAAATATTTTGTCAGGTAACAAATGTCTTCTCCCAGTTTGTTGCTCATCTTTTCACTTTCTGCAGGTGTCTTTTTTGAAATATAAATCAAATTTAATTTGTTTGAATTTATAAATTTTTTTGTAGTAGAGTGATTGTGTCTTATTTAAGAAACCCCTTCTTATCTCAAGGTCAGAGAAATACTCGTATTTTCTTCATAATTTTTAAAGTTTTGCTCTTGTAAATTAAGTCCTTAATTCTTCTGGAGTTGATTTTTTAGTATGGCATAGAGTGTGTGGGAACCTAATTTCACTTTTTTTCCATATGGATAACCAATATTTTCAGCTCTTTTTATTGACTGCCCTCTTTTCTCTACAGCTCTGCCATTCTGCCTTTGTTTATGAATTTTCTATTCTGTTTCTTTGGTCACTTACCCTATCCCTGCACGAATACCACATTGTCCTCATAAAATCTTAATATCTGTAGGGCTACTCTCCCTCTTTACTTCTCTTCTGCAGCAGTGTATTGGTTATATTGAGTCTTTTGTTTTAAATTCCAGAACTGGCTTATTGAGAGACAATAACTCTGTTCACATTTTAATTAACATTGCATTGAGTCTGCAGATTTTCTGGACAATTGACATCTTAATGATATTGCCTACCTATCCATGATTATGGTATATTTTCCATTGAATTAAGTATTCTTTAAAGCCTTTCAGAAAATTTTTATAATTTTCTACACCATCACACTACCAGTATCATCATCATAATGATTATGGTTGTCACTTTCTAAAGCACCCTTAACGGTTTCTTGTGTGCCAGGCCTCATTCTGTTACTTTGTATTCAGTCTTCCTAACAACCTTATGAGGTAGTCCTAGTAATATGGGATATTTCACACAGGAAACTGAGGCACCTAGAGGTTAATTGACTTGCCCAAGATCCTACAACTAGTAAATGGCAGAGGCAGGTTTCTAAACCAAGGTGCCTGGGTATAGAGTTTGTGCTTTTAATCACTACTCTATATTGCAAATAGGTTTTTCTCTTTCTGTGTTGGATTTATTCCTACATATTTTATAGTTTTTTATTAAGATATAATTGACATATAATGTTGTATACAAGTTGTACAATGTGTTGATTTGATACATTTATATATTGCCATATGATCACTGCCTTAGTGTTAGCTAACACCTCTCTCAGGTAACATAATGAGCATTTCTTTTTTGTGGTGAAAACAATTAAGATTTAGTCTCTTAGCAATTTTGGAGTTTAGAATATGGTATTTTATAGTTTTGTTGGTATTAAAATGGTAGCTTTTGAAAATTGTTTTTTAATTACTTACAGAAACGATTAAATAGAAATGTAATTTATTTTTGTATATCAATCTTATATCTAGTAACCTTGTTAAATTTATCTGTAGATTTTTAAAGGTGTTTCTAAGAAGATTATGATACCAGTAGAAAATAGTAACATCTTCTTTCTTCCTTTCCAATCCTATGCCTTTAATTTCTTTTTCTGGACTTAACTACACTGGCTAGTACTTCCAGTGTTGATAATATCTTGTTCCCAGACTCGGGGAGAAAGACTTCAACATTTTATCACTTACTTTGATCATAGCTATAGATGTTTTATAATTATATCCTGTGTCAGATTAAAGAAGTTCCTCCCTAGTCTAGCACAGGAGTTTCTGTCAAGAATGGGCATTAAATTTTATTACATACTTTTTCTCTATCGAGGAGATGATATTGGTTTTTTACTTTAATCTGTTAATGTGCTGAATGGCTTATATATATGTGTGTGTATGTGTGTGTGTGTATATAAATGTAAACACAATTTGGTCATGCTATTTTTTTTTTATACACAGTTGGATTCAGTTTGCTAATATTTTACTTAAGATATTTGTGTGTGTGTGTGTGTGTACTATCAGTAAAAGACCGTGTTAAAACAAGTTCACAGGTTGAAATTTTTGTACCCACTCAAGGTTTGCTCAGATTCAGGGTACCAGTCTACATGAGGGCAATCAATAGCCATAACCTTTCAGAGATAGCTTATCATTTTTTCTTTTATTTTTCGTTTACTTCTTTGCTCAAGGCAACTTCCATCTTACCCTTTGGGTATCAGCTTAACGTGGGAAAGTTATCCTATGAGATGATCCATGTTGGGCAAGCCCTGGATCTTGACTCCTGGCCTCTTCTCCCATGAAGCCACAAAACCAAAGCTCAAGTTCAGATATGGACCGACACCCCAAGGCAAAAGTGGCCTTGGGATGCTGAGTTTCCACTAACCTCCTTGGATTCAAGCTGCCTCAAGAATATGGCCTGTCCCCACTATCTTTTTAACTCAGTGCCTTTAAGGTAGTTTTGTTTTAGTATCTTATTTACCATTTTTGTTTTTTTCAGTGGGGGAATTGGTCTGACTATCCAAAAATAGAAACTCACATGAATTATTAAATACTTTTTCTCTCAGGCTTTTCTGTCTAAATTCTCTTTTCCAGATATTGATTTTTTAGACAGAACATTAGATTTATTGGGCAGAGCATTGGATTTATTAAGTTTTGGGGAAGACTAACCATTTACTTGTAAGAGATGATGAAAATATATAAAATTAGTGATGCATTCCTACAGTTTAGTGATTCTGGCATTTTAGTTATGCTGTATCTTCTATTGCTATTTGAAGGATGTACCCAAGTATTTCTGACCACTTATTGTTCTTGTCTTGAATGTCATTTAGAAAGGTGTAACAGCTAAATATTTATTTTCACGTGACATGAAAGCATATTATCAGGAAATAGCGGTATAATTGAATGAATATGCCATTGAATCTCAACTTGTTTTTTTCATCCATTATTTACAAAAAGAAACAATACAATGTTTTCTATTTTCATCAAGGTGTTATATATAAAAGTCTCTTTTCTTGAACTTCCAGATTTATTAAAATTCATTTTTTTACTGTACTTACACCTAGTGTAAAATAATTGCTAATAATAATCTATGCCTGAGTGTGTTGATGGGGCCCCAGGACCACCACCAGCTTTGATGATTCGCTGGAAGGACTCAGCATGTAACTGTACTTTCAGCTACGATTTGTTACAGTGAAAGGATATGAAGCAAAATTAGCAAAGGGAAAGGCACACGGGGCTCAGTCTAGGGGAAACCAGGTGCAAGCTTCCGAGGGTCTGCTCTCAGTGAAGTCACACAGGATGTGCTTAATTCCTCCAACAAGTTGTGACATCATGTGTGAAATGTTGCCACCCAAGGAAGCTCATTAGAGACTCAGCACCCAGAATTTTTATTGTGGGATGATCACGTAGGCATTCTCTGCCTGGCATGTACCAAAATTCTAGACTCCCAGAAGGAAAGCAGAGGTTCAGCATAAACCATATTGTTGCACGAAGAGTTTTCAGCACAGTGATCCACTCTTACGACTTAATGTTGGTGGGAGGCCAGCCAAGGGCCATCCTTGTAAGCAGTATGGCCGTCAGGACAGCTATGTTAACTCTTTTCTGCACATGGAGTCATGACTAAAGTTTTTAAAGCATTTACTATGTGTCAAACACTGTTCTTTATTCATTTCATCCTCACAACGACCATTTCTTAGATAAGGAACTGAGACACAGAGAGGTTAAGAAACTTGTCCAGTGTTGCACAGCTAATAAGTAGAAAGTCAGGATCCAAACGCAGGCTTCAGAATCCATGATTTATCAAACATTTTATTGATTTTTAAAAATTATTTTCATTTTGTTCCACCTCATGGATAAGATGTTTTATACATTTCCATACAGCTATGATTCAAAGAAATTGTCTCCATAGACCTCTTTTAATCTTCACTGTTGTTTCATGGCTCTTAATTTTCAGATTTGGAAAATCATTCTAATTATCATATGCAAACCTTTCCTGATCTCATAGGCTTTCCTCAGCCTTTGTGTTTCTGGATTAGAGGATCTGAATTCTTTTTGTTTTTGTTTTTCCATCTTCCTACAGAAGGCTTGTCTGGTTCTTGACCACTAATTTTAGTTCCACTATTCTTTCTATACCTCCTTTTGGCATCTTCTGAGATGTAGCAATTAGAACTGCAAACAGAGAAAGTATCACTGCATCATGGTTTATGAACAAAGACAGGACAGCATTTTCTGTTTTATTTCCTTCCTTGTAATTCTCATTGTGTTAACCACATTGTCTACCTCAGTATATTAGACAATGACGTAGGTAATAGTCTTTAAATACCCCTAGATGGCCATCTGGGATATAGCTGATAACTAATATAGCTGATAGAGCTTGCCTCTCTGTAAGTCTACTTTAGATTATTTTTTTCTGATTGAAGTGAAGAGATCCACTGTTCACTATATCCATTCCCAAGAAAATACATTATAGCTTCAAGAAAAGTTTGAGTATTAACACATGTGCTGAAATATGATACAGATGTTTAATGTCTTACTGTAATATTATTTTACTGTTCATAGTCACCTGCTTTTTTGATCCCTGCATTAGCTTGCTTGCTTTATTCCATAACATCTGTTACCAAGAATATATTTACAGTCTGTTGTCTTTTCTAAATGGTTGGTACGTATGTTAGAAAAAGGTTGATTTTTACTGGTGTCATTCAGAAAGCACCTTGAGGATTCCTTGTTATTTTATTCTCAGTGTTATTTTATTTCAGTATAATACCAAAGTACTATTTTTACTGAAATACCAGATAAGAAGTCAAGCTAGATGACTGAGGTGTGATACTTAAAGTGCTCCTGGATAGGAAACAAGGTATTTCTAGTTTTAACTGTTTTAAAAAAATTGTAAAACTTTTAAACTACTACCTGAGGATAAATGTCCTTGTATTTCTATAGGCTTGGTAAAGCTTACGTCTATTTTGTTATGCTTATGCGGTCCCAGGCATCTGGTTGTTCAAGACATTTGCTACCTTCTATTCTGGGTCTTTGCACTATGGTTCCCTGTTTAAACATTGCATCATCAGAGAGGCCTATTGTATCCAAAGTGGCTTCACCTTATCCCTCCTTCCCCCTAACAATAAATCTCTACTACCCAGTTTTATATCATTTATGGCACTTAACCAATCTCTGAGACGATCTTTTTTCTTTGTTTGCTTA